>NC_140750.1:78217500-78320000 GCF_051527215.1 Medicago sativa | reverse complement strand
GCCCGAGTAGAAGCAAGACGGAGTATATGAAATGTAATTTCAGCAAAAGGAGAAGTAGGTATACCTTGGAGGTGAAAGTTGGAGATCATAATATACCCCAAGTTACACGGTTTAAATTTCTTGGGTCCATAATACAAAATGACGGAGAAATAGAAGCAGATGTAACTCATCGTATTCAGGTTGGATGGTTGAAATGGAGAAAAGCCTCAGGTGTTTTATGCGATAAGAAAGTACCACTTAAGTTGAAAGGAAAGTTATATCGGACAGCAGTCAGACCAGCGGTCTTGTATGGTACGGAGCATAGTTTTAAAAACCGGCCCGGACCGGCCGGTTCGACCGGTCGAACTGTGAACTGGAGGTATGGCCGGTTCGATTTGCTTATTCGATCGACCATGTAGTTGAACCGGATAGAACCGGCCTGACTCGTTAAAAACCGGAGGAAATCGGTGACTCGGTCGGTTTAGTGAACCGGACCGGGTCAATAAAAAACAAAAAAACAGAGAAAGAACAGAGGAGATGAAAGAGAAGAGGAGATCCGGCGACGGAATGAGAGGATATGTGAAACTAATGAACTCTTCAGTTATGTAAAAAGATGATGAAAGTTTTAGATCTGGTATATGTTTTTATTTGAGATCTATTTGTTTTGATGAATGTAAATTTTGGTTCAGAGAGAATAAAAGATGAAAGAAAGGGAGGAGGCGGCACTGTAACTTCTGTAAGTCTGTGATATCAAAAGTAGGGTTATGAGTTGGACTTGGAAACTTCATTTAGCATTTAAGACTCTCATTTAAGACTTAGCAAAATTTTATCATTCTTTCTTCTTTTAAATTCTTTTATCATTCTTTCTTCTTTTTTTTAATCGTAAAAGTGAACATCATGTGCTCTCTTTATACATATTTTTTTTTAAGAAATCTTTATACAATTATTACTATTAGCTTAAAGGGCTTTACATTTTAAATAGTATACATCTATATCTTATAAAATTATTACTTTATTGATTATTCATAAAGAATATGAAACAAAAATAGAGAAAAGATAGAAAATATTTTACCTATTTATGTTTTTGTAAATAGGTTTATTTTTTGAAAAAGAGCCTGTGAAATTATGTTAATTTTTCTAGTTATATATATTTTTTATATTTGTATTGATGACATGCGTTTAGGGATGTCAATGGGTACCCATGGACACGGATAGTATGATACCCATGCCCGCCCCGTTGGATAAATATGATATCCATGCCCGCCCCGTACCCTCATGGGTACCCATTATATGGGTACCCGTGGGTATTGAAGTATCCATGGGTATTCGTGGGTACCCATGGATTTTTGAATTTATTTAGATTTTGGAACAAAGAATAACTTTTTTTAATTAACAAAAAACTTCAACTACTTTTAGCATATAAGAAGCAAACGAGAAGATAAGAGGGAGAGGTGAGTGACTGAAGACTTATGTTTTAAAGAAGAAGAAAGATGGTTACAATGAGAATTGAAGAAAAATAATGGTTTCAATGGGAATTGAAGAAAAATAAAGGCATGGTTATTGGGGAAAGAGATTGTTTTATGACGTGAAAAGTTAAATCGGTCAACTTAATAATATAAATTAAAAAAGTTATAAATTAAAAATAGGTTAATAATAAGATATATAAGGACATTTTAGTAATTAACTTAATTTATTATTGGGTATGGATACCCGTGGGTATGGGTACCATCAAATCCGTGTCCGTACCCATATAATAATGGGTAGTCAAATACCCATTAATTATACCCGTGGATACCCGTTTAACTACCAGCCCCGTGCCCGTGATGGATTTTACCCGCGGGTACCCATGGGCATGGGTATTTTTGCCACCCCTACATGCGTTTCTTTTTTTTTTTTATAATTTTTTTACTGACTGAGTCATCGAATTTGATCTAGTTTAATATACATATAATTTTTTATAATGACCGAGTTATACTATCGAGTCATCCGGTTTAATCCGATTTTGTTATGCGTTTCAACCAGCGACCCAGTGGTTCAACCAATGACCCAGTGACCTCACTGAGTTGATGACCGGTCCGATTTTTAAAATTATGGTACGGAGTGTTAGGCGGTTGAGAGCCAACATGAGAATCGAGTAAGTATAGCGGAGATGAGCATGTTGTGCTGGATGAGTGGTAAGACGAGATGAGATAGGATTAGAAATGACACCATTAGAGAGAGAGTGGGGGTAGCACTTATAGTAGAAAAGTTAGTAGAGAATAGGCTTAGATGGTTTGGACATGTAGAGAGAAGACTCGTAGCTGCCGTCGTAAGAAGAGTAGATCAAATGAAGGAGAGTCAGGTTAAAAGAGGTAGAGGGAGACCTATGAAAACTATTAAAGAAACCATTAGAAAGAATTTAGAAGTTAATGAGTTAGATCCAAGTATGGTTTATGATTAAACAATATGTCGTAATTTGGTCCATGTAGTCGACCCCACTTAGTGGGATAAGACTTGGTTGTTGTTGTTGTTGTTATGTGTGTGTGACATACACATACACACATTAACGTTCAGACGAGCACGAAAGCTAACAAAATACTTAAGAAGTCAAAATTTGGCGCACATGATAACAACGCAAATAGACAAAACCTCAATTAGGAATACACAAATGCAATATTAACACCTCATTCTCTAAAATTTTGTTGTGGAAATCGAGATTTGTATTCGTGATGATCAAGGTGAACCTATTCTTGATGCTAACATCAGAGAAATTATAGAATTGCTTTCACCTTTGAAATGCCTAACAAGTTGCAGTTAGATAATGTGAACTTTGAGCTAGATTTCAAGCCTATTGCGGATAATTTGCACAGTAGCTAAATTTTGGTGCAATTATCAATGATTGTAAACACACCTTTCTAATCTTTGTAGAATTTTCATGTTGAGTTTGTAAAGCCTACAAAGTTGTTCAAGCTCTTGCAAGTGTGACCACATCCCTAACCAACTTGCATATATTTATTTATGATCTTTTTATTGCGCTAACGCTCCATGAACGTTTTTTTTAATAAAATTTTAATTTTGATTAATAGTAAAAATATAAATGTTTTTTACTTTCAAATTATAACAGATCAAACTAATCGTGATTATCTATTTCGATGAAACCAACACTATAACAAAAACTGCTACAGTTGGGGGGAAGCTGGTGAAGCTGCTCAAGCTGGTGTTCAGTGCCAGTAAGATAATGATAGATAACCATGATTAGTTTGGTTTGTTATAACTTGAAAACAACAAACATTTATATTTTTAGTTTTAATCAAAATCAAAATGTCGTAAAAAAACGTTGTTCATAATTTTCAAACGTTTTCGTAATAAAAAGAGCGGAAAGACGAGCACGTGAGCGTCCGTCTTTTCGCTAGTTGAGATAATGAAAAAGTAATTATAGATACACTCATCTATAGTTTGTTACACTTTTTAAATGATAAAGGAAAAATCTGGACGTTTGTTACACTTTTATTTGAATATTTAAATTTATTCTTGTCTATTTGTTACATGTGTTTTTTTTTTTTTACATTTATTTGTTACATGTGTTCTTTGTATTGAAAATTAAAGACATTTTTAAAAAAAGAAAAAACCATTCAAAAAAACTGAAATGAGTTATTTTTTTTTAGATATACATATAGATTAAACTCGAGACAATGTTTAAGAAAAACCACTGTAAATTTTACTTTTTCCACTAATGTATTTCTTTTACATTTTCAATTAATCACAATTAGTACATCTTTGAAAATATTTGATTTTCATCTTAACAACTTTTTTTGGGTACGTAATCTTAACAACTTTAAAAGCACCATGACGTTTTTTATAATTGATTGACAACATACTCTTTTTTACATCATATTATCAAAATTAAACTTTAATATGTAAAAAAAAACATCAATTTGGATGAGCTAATTCACTTTTCAAAAAAAAAAAAAAATTGTAAAAAAAACCTTAATCTCTAAAAAGAAATTCTTAATAACCTTTTTCTAGGAAAAAAAACTATTAAAATTATATTTTGCTGAAAAACGATATTTATACAACCATCTTAAGACAACTTTTAAAATAACTCCCTAATACTCACCTTATATTTTTACCTTTTTTAAATGTTGTTCAAAAAAACGATTGTCCAAATACCATTTCTCAGTTTTTCTTACACTTTGTACTCCTATCATATTTGAGTCATGCTAACTAGTATTCCAAGACAATAGTTAAAGAAAGCAAAAGAGAAAATTTTAAATTAAAAATGATATTTTTTAAACTTTTGATGTATTGACTACACAACTTTCAATATAAATAACAACTTCAAATTATATTTGATTCATTAACAATCGAAAGATAGATTAGAATTTTCCATAGAAAAGCAAATGTAGTATTATTTACTTTGAAAGCTGTGTAATCAATGCATTAAAAGTCAAAAAATGTCTTTTTTAACTTTTACTTTCTTCTTTTAGCTTCCTTAACCAGTGCCCCGGGGCACTCGTTAACGTTTTCCATCATAAAAGTATTCAAAGGAGGATGATGTAATACAATAATCTAATCTACTAGTAGTACTGGTAGGAGTGTATAGGACTCCATCCCTCAATTCCTTTTCTTTTGATGTTTTAGAGCTTAAACTTTATTCCAAAACTTTTGATGTTTTAGAATTTTTAATACTTTTTATCCAATTTTACCCTTGTTGAAAAACACACTTTGAAAATTGGAAGTTTAAATAATAAATGCAATTTGTGTGGTGAGTTTCAATAATTAAGGAAATTAGAATTTTGAGAAAAAAAAAATCAAGGAGTAAGTAAGGGTATTTTAGTATAAACCATACAATTATTCCTATAATTTAATGATTTCTGTATAAACCATACAATTATTCCTATAATTTAATGATTCCTTAATATTTGTACAATCACCTAAAACCTCAAAAGAAAAGGAATGAAGGGAGTAGTAGGTTAGGTTGGTAGTGAGTGTTGAACTCAAGCACCTAGGTTTCCGGGGTATCTCAGTTAGGAGACACAAAGTAAAGTACATGCAATCTGCATCTAAGATCCAGGCCCCACACGTAAACACACCAACATTACACTCAAACACACTCCAACATGGCTCTGTCTACGGTGGGAGACTTTGATAGGTCTCCTACCGTGCATCACCTTCTTTTTTTTTTTTTTGAAGAGTGTATCAACTTTCAAAACCGTTAGATTGATAACAACATTAGATTATACTATAGACCATATGCACTTGATTATTTTTCATCTATTTCCACTCGGTTGATTACATGAAACAACCACCGTATTGGACCTTCCACTACCTCCCATATGCTCTGTTTTTTTCTTCACTGTAACAACACAATTCAGGGTAGATCTATAACTCATGTAAAAACCTTTCTTTTTCCTCCATCATATACTATCGGTATCAATCCATTCCCCCTTTCCATATTCTTTCTCCTCACAACCCAGATTTGAAGCTACCATGAGCACCACCACTATCACTACCAGATCCAAAATCAGACTCGGATCTTGACCCAGACTCAGTTCCAAAACCAAAGCCATAACATCTACCAAAACCTGAAGGAGGATGCCATGAACCGTAACCACACCCGCTTCAAGTTTACCATTACCAGTTTTTCCTCCTTAAACATTCAAGTTTTGTTCTATGATCTTTGATATAAATGAAATTTTAATCTTTCTTTAAAATCTTTTCACAAGGTAGATTTACAAATTTAAGTACTATTTTTTCTAAGTTTATGCTAAATTTGGGAATTAAATCTTCAAGAAACACGTGAACAATTGGTTCAGTAAGATTGAAGTAATTTTTTTTTATAGTTATACTGAATGAAGGAAACAACATTTAAATTGTTGTTCTGCATAAAAAAAAAAGTGTTGATTTTACGAGAAATAAGCAAATGAAGAGTGAAATAACAAGAAGAAGAATGAATATGGAGTCTGGGTGTTTGTCGATGGAAGTTAATGAGGGAGACAAAACAAAAATAATCAAGTGTATTTGATTTATGGTGTGGTTGATCAATCTAACGGTTTTGAAAGCTAATACACTCTTCAAAAAAAAAAAAAAGAAGGTGATGCACGGTAGGAGACCCATCAAAGTCTCCCACCGTAGAAAGCGCCCTCAAACATAACCCAACATTTAACCGTTACGCGTATAAGTAGCTGTTCACGGTTTCTTCTAACATATCAGGACAACATCAATCCACATCCCATTTACTAAACTACCCTTTCACAATTTAATTTTCTTCACGCTTTTACACAGACACAAATAAATGCAAATATTTCTTTTTAATAATTTAATTACTAGTATACACAACCTTTGTAAAAAAAAAATTAGCATGCATCATTGGTCTAAAATTAATGAATATGACAACTCACATGTTTTCATATTTATTATTTGACGTGAAAGAACAACACTGAATGAAATATAAAATAATTGTACAATGACAACATACACCAATTAAATCCATAAAAATTTATACGGATTGGATTTTGGATACATTTCAAGCTCAACAAATGCCAACAGGAGCATTGTTTAGTGGTGCTAGGTGTTAGTATCCCAGACGTTTTTTTTATATATTATGTATTGTCCATACCAACTGAGTTAAGCTCACAAGGACTGCCAACATGAGTATATAAAAATGAAGAACTCACCTACACTAATAGAAGTAATTACAAATAACAAATCATTTATCAAATAGATATCCTTAAGCTAATGGTAAAAGTTGAATCCACGATCCTACCGGCAGATCAACTTTTTATTGACTGAACTAACGATATAAATAAACAAATACAAATATAATCCTAAAAAGGAAATAAATAAAAATAAATAAATATATAATATAGCTTGGTGTATGTATGTACAACAGAGTGACAGTGTTAGAGCCAATAGACAAATATCTATTCATTTCACGCTTTCTTTCTTTCTTTCTGTAATCCCTACTTCGCCTCTGTTTCATTTTGCCCTTTGTTTCTTACAAACCACACTTGAAACAACAAAAACACATCAATCTTATTGTTTCATCACCATCTAGGTATTCTGTTTTTTTTCATCAGATCATTGTTTCTTTGTTTTTATTTATCAAATTTACTTATGTTTCTCAGCTTTTTTTGTTGTAATTTCACTATTTGAATCTAGTTTTATTCTGAATAAATAATAACTCTTTTGTTGTTTTTGTGTTGCTTATTATAGAGTTCTTTTAAGTGCTTTACCAGATTCCATTATCTCATATATCACAACATCAACAACTTGTCTTCATTTCTGGTTAGTATTTCTTTCTTTCTCTATGTTTTATTTTCTTATTATAAATTTAGTTGAATTTGGATTATAATATAAGGGTTCCTATTGTTTTATTTTGTTTTGTCCTCAATGTTTTTGGATTTATGGGTTTTGTAAAGTTTAACGTTTTTGATTATTATCAGTTCTTTCTAATTTTATTTTATGCTTTATTCTGGATCTTTCACTGATGCTTATTCTGTTCATGATTTCTCAATTGCTTTGTTTTTTATGCCCTAAATTAAATCTATATTTTTTCTGTATCAATTTTGGCCTATTTGCTTACCCTTTTAAAGTTTAAGCTAATTTTTAATTCTTTTTTCTATGGTAAGTGAATTGAAATAAAAAATACTTTGTTTTGGTTGATTCTCTCAATGAAAAATTAAAACTTGAAAAAAATGCAGAGTTTATTGGTGTATTCTAGGTGGAAAGAAGTGTGCAAGTATGATTGGGAAGGAAAAGTCTTTTTCTTTCTGTATGAAAATTGAATTAGGGATAGTAATTTTTCTCAGTTAGGGTTCTTTTGTCCATAAACAAGTACATTCATAGCTATGGTTTTATTTCAGATCATGTTTTCATTTTCTAATACCAAAGAAGAGGCTTATAAGTATATGTTTGTACTAGTTATTTTTTGATTCAAACTGCTAAATCTATCATTTGTTTTTGGTAGCTTTGTCCAATAGTGGTGCTATAATATAGCGGAATATGAACCAATCGTGAGTGTTTTGCTGTACACTATTCAGTACGACACGTTGTCAAATAGCTGCTATGGCGGCGCCGTAACATTGTAGCGCAGCAGAATCTGAACTGAACACTTTTGTTTTGTGATACGTTATTTAATACAAAGTGTGGTCAAGTGGCTGCTATGGCGGCGCCGTAGCATAGCATAATCTGAACAGATCACCATTTTCCACGATCTATAACTCAACTTTGTGGGGTTCTTAGCTTTACCTCTCCGTCTCTCTTGATGGAACTAATCCAGTTTGTTTATATTTATGCTAATTTAGAATATCTGTCTACGGTCTACACGGTTTATTATGTGTATTCTTATTTTTGATTGTTTATCACGTGCCTTCTCCTGCAGAGATCCTTGTTTGCATGAACGCAGCTTTTCCGGATATTTTAAAATATCATGGGTAGAGGTAGAGGAAAGGGTAAAAAGCTAACTGTTACTAACCAAGACGACACTGTAAGCGGAGAAGATGAAAAGGTTCCAATACAGAAGAAAAGAGGGAGACCACAGAAACCGGTAAAGGACGACTTTGACGAAGAAGTTGAGAAAATAGATGACAGTGAGAATGTTAAGAATGGAGTAACTCACAAAGAGATGAAAAGTCCTACAGCAGCAGAACTTGCAAGGAAAAGGAAAAGAAACTCACAGGTAAAAGAGAAGTTAGATTCAGCTGAGGAAGAAAATGGCGTTGGAAGCCGATCAAGCACAGAGGAGTCAGCGAAATCCAATGGATTTAGGCATAACGGAAGCAGACGCAAAAGCACGCCTCGTAGAGCTGCTGAAGCTGGTGTGCAGTGCCAGTAAGAAGATTAATGAAGGTTGTACAACAACAGCTTTCTTCCTTTTTCATATTACCGGCTAAGATATGATATAGGAACTGAGGCCTAGAAATCTTTGATTTCTTTAATTTTATTTACTTTTTTTTGCTTCTTTGTCCTTATTTTTATTTTCCTTATTGATTTGGTGGGACTAGTTTGAGGGTTTCCATTTGTTGATTCCCTAACATTAACTCTCATTTTTTTTTCCTTCTAATGCAAATCATGAATTTGAGAATTTAGCTGTCGTTTTATAAAGCTATACAATGTTGTCAAATAGAGACTATAGTGCGGCCAAATTTGAACAAATCGTTATAGTTCTGCGATACGCTGCTCATTACAAAAATGTGTCAAATAGCTGCACTATAGGTCTGCAGTGTAGCACAATTTGAACAAACCGTTGTTTTCTACGAGACACGATTGACAATACTGATGCTATAATATAACCCTTTGAATTTAAATATTTTCTACATTGACTTTCAACTTAATTTGAGGTTGATAATTTTTTTTTTACACTCTTTAATGGTATCAGTTACGACCATTTCCTTAATGCTTCCTCTTCTGTCATCCAAGGTCACATGAAAATAAATGATGCCTTTGCTTCTAACAAGAAGTTAGACTGTGATTTACGGAGAATTACTCCAGTCTTGACCTTGTTTTCTGTATTACTTTTATTATTCTCACATATCTCTAAACCTATTTGGACTTTTGTGCTGTTGAATTTATCTTTTTCAGTACCTGCTGTGAGCCCCCACACCTAAAAAATAATCTTAAAGTACCTTGTGATAAAAGGAAAGTTCAAATGACATTATGAGTATGTGCTTATTAAGTAATTTTTCAAGTATGAAAGAAATGCACCTCAAATGGTACTTGATTAGAAAGATTTATAATTTGGAACATGAGCAACAGCTGCACATCCGATGGATCATATGATCTAGATCCAACGGCTCTGCAGTCGCTGCATAAGATTCAAACTCGAGGACTTAGCACACTACTATATTCCTTATGTCTTGATTTTTCTCCTAGGGAAAAAACAATTTTGCATCCATGTTTGCATGTGAAATGAAAACTGGTGTTCTTATACTTGTTCTGCTAGAGTTTATTTGAAGGGACATTTTGGTCCACTCTCTAGTGCCTTAATAATACCTTTGGGTTACTTAATCTTATTTTACATTAGATTGGACATATCTTTCATTGGACAAAAGGGTAAACAAACTCACATACATAAGTGAAGATGTCCGGGTTCGAACCCTGATCTTATTCACAAAACACAAGTTTATAACTCACATTTTACATTAGATTGGACAATCTAATGTAAAACTTGTGTTTGTGGTGTTTGTTTACCCTGATCTTTTTCTTTCACTAAAAAGATATGCTAGCAGTTTTCTTTTTAGATAGACGACAAAATGACAACAGTATTATAAACTCACACATACATAAGTGAAGATGTCCGGGTTCGAACCCTGATTATGGTGTCAAGCATAGCAATTTGAGCTCAAATATTGTTCTCCATATGCAAGAGTAATTTATCGAACTTCTGACCACTTGCTTAAAGATCCCGAAAATAATATATTATTCTATTTCTACATAGCTAATGAATTAAGTGTACGTGAAAATCAACTGTATTATCCGAGTGCATCTCTATAGTTTGTGCATTATTATTCTACATTTTTCAAAATGTTCAAATTTCACCTAAAATCTATTATTTCTACAATAAGAAGATATTTTTAGTGTATACAATTTGGTACCACGATGAGTATATTAAAATCACAATACCCATCGTAATTTTACAAAAATTATCTTTTGTAATTTTGACATATTCATCGTGGTATCAGACATAAATTCATAAATCTATTACCAAAAATTGAATAACTATGGAGGTTACTCTTACAGCAATATACCTCGTAAAATGTTGAGAAAACCACTCTGATTCTCTGAATATGAATTGGCCTGCTTTTTCAAATTATTGTTTTTTTCCTTGAGAGGAAGGGGAAATAAACAAAGATACTAATAAACAAATGAGAACAGTGCCAAAATTGAAAACGTATTGTTTTTGAAAATTTTGGCTCTCTATTTGACTGTTTCTTCACCGGTAATGATGCCAAAGCTAATGACCAAAATAACAATAATTCCAAAGTTGATCTGATCTGTAGGCTGTAGCTTGCGTAGCAAACCCCTTTTTTTTCTTTTTTCTTCTTTGTACATTATTATATTATTTATAAAAAACCACATTTTCACATGAATCTTATACATCAAGCACAATAGTCAATTAATCTTTCATCATATGATATGGCATTATTGAGAGAGCTTTTCATTCTCACTCTCTTCAATCTCTTCACCACACTACCATTTGCAGAGGTTGTTTCACCAATTCTTGATGTTTCTTCACTCAATCGAAGTAGTTTTCCAACAGGCTTCATTTTTGGGACAGCATCATCATCATATCAGGTAAATGTTTCATTTTTTCAATAATATGTTATTGGAGTGAAGTATCTATTGCGATTTTGCCAATAAATAATTAATCTCCACGGAGGATCTTGGTGACCACCAAATTATTTCAATCCACAAGATTAATTTGAACACGGGACTTTCTTAAGTGATCTCAATTCAGTTTTACTCGGACCAAAATGTAGTTTTTATTTTATGAGCATTGATTTTAAAAAAATTAATTTATTGCTTAAGTATTCATAAAATATTTAAAATACCACCTAGTTTCAATTTAACTAAGTTCATTGAACAATTTGGTTGTTGCCATTGGTACATATTATGCAGTATGAAGGTGCTGCAAAAGAAGGTGGGAGAGGAGCAAGTATATGGGACACCTACACTCATAAGTACCCAGGTCTTGATTTCTCCATCCATTGTTGTGTTTGAATTCAAGGTCTATGTAGAGTGCTAAAACTAATTTTGCTTTAGTAACAATTGAAAGTTTGATTATTATTTTTTGGATCAAGATTGATCATTAGCTTTATCTTTTTTTTCTTGACAATTTTTTTTATTTCTTTAAAAGGGTTGAAAATTAATTTTATTTAAATTTTACATATGGTTTCGTTCAAAATAAATAATTTTTTTTTGGAGACATTTAATATTGACCTTCCCTTGGATTTTTTTTTTTAATGTGGACATGCTTAGAGCCGAGAGGTCCATATTAGATCATCCTTTTTCTTTAGAGGAAAATCACCCTTATTTTTAAATTACGTTTGTCTATTCTATGTAATATTGCATAAGTTAAGACAACTAGAAATGGTAAGTTTTATTGAAAGGAACAATTATCTATCACAAAATTATGTTTTTAATATAAAGTGTACAAGTTCTAGTTTATATATCATTGTTGTGTGTGTATCATTTGTAACAAAAGAAACATTATTTTATCCTGCGTGAGTTTGTCTTTTGTCTTAGATAACATTTTTACAACTATGATAGTTGAACATTCTAACTTTTTCTATACTCATTCTAACGATGCATTTTCCCTCTATCTCCCTCTTTCTATCATATCATCAAATTATTACATCTATTATTTTTTTCTTATTTTCCTTTGTAATTTAAAGATGTATACACCCACATGAGATGTGTAGAAAATATTTTCCACATTTTTATTTGAAGATAGTGCAAATTGCAAATTTTATTTGAAGATAGTGCAAATTGCAAAAGTTGCCCATCAACAATGATATATGTACGCCTCTAATTATCCTATATTTATTCAACATCGCATTTTATCTTTATATCTCTATCTTTCTATCACATTAACACCGTATTACATCTATCATATTACTCTCTTTGTCTCTCTACCATGTAATACAATTTTTTTTTTATATATATATATATATATATATATATAAACTCTATTTTAATGTTTTTTTTACCATATGATAGTTTTTATTTTTGTGTGAATTTTTTTTATCAAGTAGTTTAGTGGTTAGAATTCATCTTCTAAGGTGAATAAGTGAGATGTCCGGGATTCAAATCCCGACCCCTGCATATTATAATGGATTGTCCTCATGACCTATCAACTAAGTTATGTCTACGGGGACATAAATAATAGTTGGTCGCTCCGTCAAATATAATAATCCAAGATAAAAAAATGTGCAACATGCAGATAAGATAGAAGATAGAAGCAATGGAGATGTCGCGGTCGATCAATATTACCGCTATAAGGTAACACTACTATCTATATATATATGATCAAAATTATGAACGATGGCTAACGGATGAAAATGTGAATAGGTTAATAAGATTATAAATTTAAATTTCATGGTCAACATTATAAAGAAAAAAATCAGGGCTATTTTTGACAAAACTTTACTTAAGTGGTCACACTCGAGATTACCTGCGGCCTGTTTTCTTAGAACTAAAGGGTTAACTTAAATTAAGATGATGATAAGAAATTAAATCAACTAAAATATCAAATATAATATAAAATATTAATTTAAATTTCATGGTCAACATTATAAAGAAAAAAATCAGGGCTATTTTTGACAAAACTTTACTTAAGTGGTCACACTCGAGATTACCTGCGGCCTGTTTTCTTAGAACTAAAGGGTTAACTTAAAAAATTAAATTAAGACGATGATAAGAAATTAAATCAACTAAAATATCAAATACAATATAAAATATTAAATTAAGACGATGATAAGAAATTAAATCAACTTTTTGTTTTGTGGTGGCCAAGGTTTGAACCCCGGACCTTGCATATTTTTATGCATTGTCCATACTAACTTAGCTAGGCTCACGATGACAGAAATTAAATCAACTAAAATATCAAATATAATATAAAAAATCTATTATATTTTTCACTTACTTTTCTCTTCGCACATTTTTATATTTCACCTTTTATTCTTGCAATCAAATAAGAAAAATTATGCAATTTCCCCTGAAAAAAAGATAAATTGTGCACTTAAACAAGGCTTTTCCCAGTCAGCAGTTAATAATAACCCGTAGAAAGTTGCACAGGATAGACTAGTGAAGCAATATGTACATTATCTAAGTTGATTCGAGTGGGATTTAGAATGAGTAAACTATATGCATAATATAATATATAATAAAGAAAAAACATTTAAAAAAAATATTATTTTACGAGTAAACTATATATATAATGAGTAAACTATATATATATATAGACTAATTTTTTATTTTTTTTTATAAATTTTATTATCCTTTTTTTGTTTTGTAATGTCGCAGGAAGATGTTGCCATCATGAGGAATATGAATTTAGATGCTTACAGATTCTCAATCTCTTGGTCCCGAATCCTCCCAAGTGAGTTAAACATCTAAGATTAACTCTAGTTATTAGTTAATTTAACTTTCCCTAAAAAAAAAGTTAATTTTACTTAATTATGTTGATGTTTCAAATTAGTTTTTTTTTCTTTCAATTTTGATAAACATCAATAGAAGGAAAGCTTAAGGGAGGGATAAACCAAGAAGGAATCAAATATTACAACAACCTCATAAATGAATTGTTGACTAATGGTTAGCCAATACTTAGTTTACTTTAATTTTTATAAAACTACTAGACATTTTAACATTGTATACAACATTAATAAAAACAAAATTAATTGAATATCAATATTTGCAGGTCTACAACCATTTGTAACTCTATTTCATTGGGATCTTCCTCAACCTTTAGAGGATGAGTATGGTGGCTTCTTAAGCCCTCTCGTTATGTAAGTGATACAAAATTACCTAAATCATATTTACACACATATTAGTAAGGTGTTAAGTGGGTTTTCATGTTATTTATCTATATTAATTAGCCTTTTATAAGAAGACCTTCGTTAGGCTGATTTTGTATTTGAAACAAATTGTATATTAGCCAATCAACAAGCAACAATACTAAGCATTAATATCGTAATCCATGGCTAATTTTCAGAAATGATTTTCAAGACTATGCGGAACTTTGTTTCAAGGAGTTTGGAGATAGGGTGAAGTATTGGATTACTTTCAATGAGCCATACTCTTATAGCATTGGTGGCTATGCAATAGGGATCTTCCCACCTGGTCGATGTTCTAAATGGTTAAATTCAAATTGCACCGATGGTGATTCAGGGAAAGAGCCTTACATTGTTTCGCATCACCAACTTATTGCTCATGCCGCAGCTGCCCATGTGTACAAGAAGAAGTATCAGGTCAGGTTTGTTATAACTTAGATAAGAACTTAATTTAAAGTCCAAGATACCTAATAACCAAAAAAATGATTTATATGCAGGAATCTCAAAAGGGTTTAATAGGCATAACCTTGGTGTCTAATTGGTTTATTCCATTTTCCGACAACAAATTCGATCAAAATGCTGCTGAGCGGGCCGTGGACTTCATGTTTGGATGGTAAGTGCTTAAATCTATATTGAAATACTTGTTAGATCGATGTAGTTGAATATTAATTAGAATTAGTTTAATATTGTTTTAATATTCTTTTCACCTCCTTCAAATTCGATGCCTTCATGTTAAAAGGAAATTGTTTCCAACCAAATACTCAAATATGTTGCAAGCCAAGTTAAAAGAGACACTCTTTTAGCATGTTTACCACACAAAGGGAGAACAAAAAATTGAAAATTTCCATCTTCTCACTCACCCAATTTGACGGGTTTCAATTATGTGCCGTATGAAGATAAACTTCCAAATTTTGCTTTGAGACAACGGAAAAAATAAATGATTGTGAGTTTCAATTTCCAGAAGAAGAAAAAAACACAACATTGTCGACTCGCGTCTCTTAAAACACCTTTTTGCCATAATCTCCAATAAAATTCCCCTATTTCCAACCTCTGTATAGAACCTCCTTAAAACACCTCTTGATACAATCTCCAATAAAAGACCCCTATTTTTAACAGAACTAAACAGTCCAAAAATTTTCTCATTGCCCTAAAAAAATTGTTTATGTTGCTTTCACACCCTACAGAAAAATCTGATAATTGCAACATGATTTGATCGAGAACTCCACTTGCGGATCAAGTATCCACTGAATGTTGTCAGCGACACTGCTACCCGGTGCAAACTCAAGCAATAACAACCTCAATTCAACATTTGATGCTCTTTCAAACTATGTCAACATTATGTTCCAATTGACTTGTCATTCCCACTTGCATTCTCAACTTTAATGTGTTTATCAATTGCCACTCGATACGGTTGTGGGAACAAGACCTTCAAAGAGATATTTTCAATCCAAGTATCGTTCCAAAAATAAATTTTGTCGCGTCTTCCTAGTTTTTGTTGAACCAAATTGGAAAACCAATTGATCTCAAAGTCGTCCAACTTTCGTCTTAATGGAATATCCCTCCCGATTGGAGTCTCCTACGTATCTAAAATTTATCCACCACCTCTTTGTATCTATGATAAATAAGATGATACAACATAGCACTCATCTCCATGGCGCACCTCCACCTCAACTTACTAAAAAAGGCCAAATTGAACATTTTCATATTTTTTACTCCTAATCTTCCTCCCTCCTTTTATAGGCACAACTTGTTCCAACCTACCCAATTAATTGATTTCTTCTCTAAACCTCATCCTCATTAAAACATTCATTGGATTCAGACAATTTTGTTTAAGACCTTCCAAGTAGCTTTAAAGAAAGAAAAATATAACAATGGAAGGTTGCTAGTACTAAGGACCGATTTATCAGCACCACCCTTCGTCCTATCAACATGTGCCTTCCTTTCCACCAAGATAATCTCTTCGCCATGGAGTCTAACCCCGGTTTCCATGTTGATGACCTCCTTGGATTTGCACCTGTTGAGAACAAGCTCTTATAGACTAAGCCTCTAAAGGAAACAAGTTCTGATGACCTCAGCAGTTTGGGTGACTCTGATCAGTTTGTCTTCTTTTTCGGAAGGTCGCTATCAAGATGTGATAGTACAATTTGTCTTCTTCTGACCATGTGCAGAAACAAACAAATAAATTCAAAGGCAAAGAGAATATAACATATCATTCCATATGAAGCAAATGATTTCTCAAGTACTATTCAACGATATTATCCAATTGAGGCAAAGTTTTTAAAATCTGATCAGGCTTCTCAAGGACGGATTTGATGAGTAGGCAATCTTCATACAATAGCTTTATTAATTCTCTCATATTTAAGGACCTGAGCAGTTTGAAGAAGACACAACACTTCGAACAATTTACAAGAGCCAAATCTCTGTCAAATTCAATAGCCTTAAAACACTTGGAAAATTCTACAAACTGAGTATCTTACAATTTTCTTAAGCATCAGAAGTTCATTATTCTTAAAGTTAGTTTACCACTCTTAGAGTTCTGAAAGTGTAAACATATAAAAATCTTTTGTAAAACTCTGATTGTATAAGTCCTCTTGTGTGAAGCAAGGAAGACTCTGACTTGTGTGTTATTGCAATTGTAATCTTGTGTGATTATAGTGGAAAAATCCATTGGAAGTGCAAGGGAATTGGATGTAACCTCATATTGTGGTGTGAACCAAGATAAACTATGTGTTGTCTCTCTCTCTTGCCGACTTTGATCTTTCTCTGTTTATTTTTCTGCTCTGTTTTGTTAAAAAATCTTAAAATTAATATTTTCAAAAAAAGCCAACACAATTCAACCTCCCTTTTTGCATTTTTTTCTCACCTTCACAATTGACCAAAAATCCAAAACGGCACTTTATCTGTGGTGCAAAACAAGAAGTTTGAAGAAGCTTTCATGAAACATTAATTTGTATTTTGTTATAATAGTTACTTCATGATCACCTTAAAAAGTGATCATACATTCATTCATTTGTAATCATCATGTTATTATTTCCAAACCAATCCATATTTCTAGCATTTTAATTTTCTCTTTAATTTGTTGGACTCAACCGTAACAATAATAATTGTTCATGAAATTATTTTTATTTTTTCTATTTGTAATTACAGGTTCATGGAACCACTAACAACGGGGAAATATCCAAAAAGCATGCGTTCCCTTGTTGGAAAACGATTGCCAAATTTCTCTAAAAAGCAAGCAAGACTACTTAAAGGGTCATTTGATTTCCTTGGACTAAACTATTATACCTCTAACTATGCTACTAATGCACCGCAACTTAAAAATGGTAGACGTAGTTACAACACTGATTCTCATGCCAATCTTACAAGTAAGCATGCCTTTATTTATCATGTCTTTATTATTGATAATTCTCTAAATTAATGAATATTTTCGAATTTGATGATAAAATTATATCTTTTGTTTTTGTGATGGAAGCTGAGCGTAATGGTATTCCAATAGGTCCGAGGGTACGTATACCAAAATTATAAGTTTATAATTTTTTAAGTGTATATATATCTAGTTTATGTTTGCAATTATCTTTTTGCAGGCAGCTTCAAATTGGTTGTATGTTTGTCCTAAGGGAATTCAAGAATTGTTACTCCATATCAAGAAAGTGTACAACAATCCTTTGATTTACATCACCGAAAATGGTGAACACACTCTAATTCATGTTGTTTATTCCTAAATGTTATTAAATAATGTAAATGTGAGATAGAGTACATAAGATTTTTGCGGAAAAAGTTTATGTTTATGTCTAAATTTTGGTTTGATATTTTTATCTAGTCTATAGCATATATCTTATCACAATCTTTTTTGAAAACTTAAATTTTAGGTATTGATGAGTTCAATGATCCAACAGTATCACTAGAGGAAGCTCTTATGGACACTTATAGAATTGACTATTACCATCGTCATCTCTTTTATATTCGATCTGCAATCAAGTAAGTGAATAATTATTATATATTTAATTTTTTGGGAGTATTTTTCTAAGGGTTTATGAGAGTAGTTAGATAAGTATAGTTACTTTCTCATACATGATTTAATTTTTGCTTTGTTTTATTAGGAACGGCGTAAATATAAAAAGGATATTTTGCATGGTCATTGCTCGACAATTTTGAATGGTCATCGGGTTATACAGTGCGCTTTGGCATCAATTTTGTGGATTACAAAAATGGTTTGACAAGACATCAAAAGTTGTCTGCAAAGTGGTTTAAGATTTTTCTCAAAAGATATTAAATTTTCTATACTTGATGTTTACAATAATTAAGAATGTAATGAAATATATCAAGGAAGTTTAATTTTAATTAGTAGCATGGTCGTTCATTCTTAGATTTACAATTTTTTCTTTTGCCAAGTAACCAGGTTATAATTTCATCTTTAAGATGAATAAGTGGGGAATCCGAAGTTTGAACTTCTAATTTACTTATTTGCTATGCTCTTGAGGACCTTATACTTATGACTTTATTGTCTAATAATAAAATAATATAAACACATGCAATTTCACTTGTGCACATTGAGATGGAAACAAAAGGTTATCAACAATAAAACAATTAAGGAGATCTTCTGTAATATCTCGCCTGTCAGTATCGAAATATTACCGGTCGATTGTGGCAGATGATTAAAGTTATGCTCAATAAGTTAATGGAAAATATTTATTATGCGATGTTAGCTCATTACGTAATTAATATCAGAGTCGGATTTAACACGTTTAAGGCAAGGGCAATTTGGTAATTGCACGTATATTGGATATTTAATTGTGTTTGTACCCAAAATATCTCATTCTTCAATTCTCTTTCTCTCTCTAAGCTTGGCAAAACTTTTCTCCTTCTTCTCTCTTCTTCCTCACGCCCCCATCTCTCTTTCTCTCCACAAATCTTCCAAAATTTCTTTCTATCATGGAATAAGCTTAAATCATGGTACTTACAAGAGTTAGGAACAAGAAGAAACTTCTATTGAGCTTGTTTTCCAACTACACCATCTCAAGGAAAGAATCAAGAGACTAGGGTTTTGGTTTGGCAAGAGTTGGAACTTGAAACCTAAAGTTGTTCTAGCCTTCATGAGTTGTGAATCAAGAAGTTAGGGCCTTGGGTTTGTTTTGAAATTTGGTTTGAGTTGCTTTCTCTTCTTCTCTCCATCAAGAGTAGATTATGAAATTAGGGTTTGTTGATACTAGAAGTTGATGATGCTTTGAAGCTTGGGAATAGGTAATCAATTTAGTAATCTCATGGTTAAGAGCAAAAGAGTGAGTTGATTGGAAGATTGGATTGATGAACCAAGAGCTAGGGTTTGAGATTGTTTATGGTATGTATGACAAATTGGAAGCAATTAGTAGAAGATTGAGCATGATCTAGAGTGTGGATTGTGTTCTTGGTTAACTTAAAGCTTTGGAAGCAAGGAAGCAAACTAGGGTTAGTTAAAAGGGAAGATGATGCTTGCTTGAGCTTGAGGCTTGGAATGCCTTTAAGAACTTGCAAGGTGAGTTCCTTAGATAGCTTACCACCCTTGGTTTATGTGTTTTAATTATGTAAGGAAACTATATGAATTCTAGGGGTGTAAGTTAGTTGCCCCTTTTCTTGCCATGCTTGCTATACTTGTATGTACTTATTCCATGACTGTTTTTTATAGGTTTCTAATGATCCTAAGGGTCATATAGCACTTGGAGATGCTTGGTTTGAGGTTTTTAAGTCAAAAATATCAATTTTGAAGTTGCTGGACTGTCACAGCTCGCCACGGCGAGTAAACTGCTCACAAGGCGAGCTAGAAGGTCGAACAGGGGGTCCTGCTCGCCCCCAACTCGCCATGGCGAGTAAGAGCTCGCCTCCCCAGTAATTTTACTCGCCTAGGCAAGCAACACAGTGGCGAAACCCATTGTTTTGTTCGCCTCAGGTCGTTTCGGCGTTTCGCGAGCGGTTTTTCTTGTGCAGTCTTTTTAAGAGAAATAAACCCCTCAAACCAAGATCCTGATTGTTAAAGTTTTAAAAGGAGACCTTCTTATGAATGAAACAAGTATTTGGCAAGTATGGTAAAGCATGGTAAGCGAGAGTATGATGTTTCATTCGGGTAGCAAGATAATCTTTAAGGAAAGGGAAGAACTAGAGCCTCGACATAGTAGTCGAGAACTAGCAAGTTAAGCATGAATCCCTAGGATGTTAAGACGCGAAGTGTAATCTCTTCGCATAAGATCATGTATGATTAGTTAGCACATTAAGTCATGGATTGATTAGTTAATCTCTCCACTAAGAATAATAATGTATAAGCAAGAACAAGTATAAGGTTACCGCTAATCGGATCGACTCAAGGGTCTGAGGTAATAAGAAAGCAAGAATAGGTTTAATCCCACATGAATGTTAAGATTATGATTAATATAAGTAGGTGACATGTCTCTTGATATCCACATCAGGGGGATACAAGGGGTTCTCTTTATGAGAACGATTCAAGCCGTAAGGGACCCGCATGTCACCGAAAACGCAAGACTAAGATTATAACCGCATGGCGGTGCTCGTGTCTCTTGTTATCAACGCCAGGGGGATACAGGAGGTTCTCGACCTAAGGGGAACGGTTCAAGCTGCAAGGGACCCGCACGACACCGAGGGAGTCCGATGTACGTACATCGGTCATGTATGGGATTGTTCTCGGGGTTACTCCACCTGGGGCTCTCCATAAAATGAACCAAGATAATGATTGTTTGTTCAACGCTAACATAATAATGAACTTATGCACGATTATGTAGATTATGTTTATGTTTATGCAAGCATGATTTCAAGTATGTTTAAGTTAAGAGCATTAGATGCTATAAGACAAGTATAAGTCATGTATAGAACAAGTAATGAACATGATACCGATGACGATCTTAGGTTTTCCCTAATCGTCCGGTTTAGAATCGTGCCATGATCATGATAAGCTTAGGCCATGATACGTAGATCGTATTCTTGGCAATGCGGTTCTAGATTCCCCCTCGACCGCCATGACACGTATAGGAAGTGAAACCTATAACAAGTGAGATAAGCCTATGACGGGTCTAGCATGCACTACCGTCTAGGAAACATGACCACACACGTATAATCAACCGTCAGGTTGTAGTGTAGACACGTGGTGACCGTAGGTTTCCCCTGAGGTTACCTATAGCCTAGGATTAGGTGGAACTCACTAAGACATCATGTCTCATCCCAATCCTTATTTGTTTCAGATATCAGGTGGATTAGCAAGCTAGTAGCCGAATGGATGATGCGACAAGTGTTCGTTCGTACTCGCAGCTAGATGGTGTGGATTTTAAAGGATGCTTTTATTATGATTTAGAAAAGTTAAGTTGTATTATCATCGTACGAACGCCCTTGTTGTCTTTTATATTCATTCAAAGTTTTATTGTTGTAAATTTTTAATGTATCCAGTACTAAATTAACGCACTTGCTAGACTTTCTAGATACGTCTAGTATGTGTGTTACATCTTCCATGTGTAATTAAATTGAAAATAGCGATTCAAATTATATCAATATAATAATCAATCAATCATCAGTTTGTTGGGAAGTTTGTGAAACAAGAACAAGAAAAAGATTAATGATCTATTACTAACAAGATACAATGACACTGCATTTCTATTCAAAATTTCAATTATTTGGATCTTCTCCCACAACTTTTCTTCATCTTTTTTCTACGTCATCTTTCTTTTCTCCTAGTTACCATCTCATTTTTTCTTATCATCTTTCTCCATTCACTTACAATGTTTTTGTTGGAGAGGGGTGTCGGTGATGATTGAAATTAAATTACAATGAATTATAAATATGAGACACATCTTATGTATATCAAACGTTGAACACAATTACAATCGATGTGAGAATACCATTAATTTACACTTGAATAACAGCAATCTCTCCCTCAAATGTGAATATATCACATCACTATAATTAGCTCAAATACCATGACCCCACTCTCGCTCCCCCACCAAGCCGAACTAAGGCTTTGATACCACCTGTTAGGATGTTTGAGCATCAGGAGCAACAAAGAATTAATGATTTGTATTATCAAGAGATCGTGATACTACATCTAAACCGAAACCCCTAAGACGTTGGAAATATGAGTATGAACATGTTTAATTTTTGTGGGCAAAATTACACTTTTAGTCCCTTAACTTAATTTCATGTAACAGTTTGGTCCTTTATTTTTTTCCATTTCAATTTGGTCATTTTTGTCCATTTTCATATCTAATATTCTTATGCAAACATAGACGAGGATCATAGATTTGAAGACTGAAAGACCATAAGAAAATAAAATCATGAATTTTAAGCTTAAAAATTCATATGAAAATGGACAAAAAGGATTAAATTGAAATGAAAAAAAAGATAAAGGACCAAACCGTTACCTGAAATTAAGTTAAGGAACTAAAAGTGTAATTTTGCCATTTTTTAAGGATAGTATGAACATGTTTAATGTTGGGTATACAAGAGACATGGATGACATCTCGATAAATGATGTTAACTTAACGTACACATTGAGGGGGTACCATTGAATTACAAAAGGAAAGAAGAATGTAAGATAGACCAAAATCGCTGAAAAGGTAAATAGGAGGCTAAATCGTATAATTGTAATACTTTGAGGGTCAAAAGTGCAATTAAGAAAAATAAAATAGAAATATGGTGATAAGTTGTTGTTTCTTCTCCTCAAAGAGGAAGTATGGTTGTTGTTTCTTCTCCTCAAAGAGGAAGTATGTCTCACGGAAGATGAAAAGGACTAATGTGCAATATATTTATGATTTTTAGACAATTAACATTAAAATGGAAAGACTTAAATGCACTTTTGGTTCTCCCGCTTTCAAGAAAATAAAGTTTTGGTCCCCTTTTACTAAAAAGCCAATTTTTGGCCCCCCTATTTTTCTTTTCTCAAAATTTTAATACATTGCATATTTGGATCACTTTTTTTTTTTATTATAATTTGACCTATTAACTTATAACGTGATTTTTTTTAAGAACATAAAAATGCTTTTTTTTTGAAGGAAGAACATAAAAATGCTTATTAGGCCACACAAAATATCTATGTTAACGAAATAATATGTCTAATAAATGCCGCCACTTCATAAATTAATAACAATATTTCAAAAAAATTAGTGGAACCAAAAAACTTGTTTTTTTTTTTAAATAGGAGGACATAAACTTATTTTTTGAAAAATTCAAAAATACATTTATGCCTAATGTGAAAGATCAAAACGACACATTGGTTTAAAATCTGATCTAAGCAAAATTTAATTTTCAATACTTGTTTCATTGATTACTTTTTAGAAGTGTTGAACGCACATTCTAGCTCCTCAAACACGATTTCATCATGTTTGGGTGTCCTTCTTCTTGCCCCTGCGATCATATGTTTCTTTTTCATAATCGATCATACGTTATTATGACATCACATTTCTATCTAAAATTTCAAAGATTTGGATCTTCTCCCACAAAACTTTTGTACATCTTTTTTCCACATCATTTTTCTTCTCTCCTAATTACTCACTTGATGACAAGTCATCTTACGTTATTTTTAGCATATTTTTTAGTCATTTTTATTTAGTTTTGATAAGAAATGACATAGATGACAACACCTCTAATTTATATGTCTTGTGAGAACTCATTAGTAGTAAAGATCATAATCATCATAAGCCATAAATAATAAATGACCCGGTTAGCGTAAGAGGATGGTTAAGCTGCCTGGATCTGCCGCTTGTCGGGGTTGAGCCACTGGTCTATCCACCATCTGCCTAGGTCAGTTGAGCTGTGGTGAGATAATGGATTCGGTGGAGTTGATCGTCAGCCCCCGATGAGACGAAGGGGGGTTGTATACATGCATACGCTCCAACGCCCAAGTCAGTGGGGGCTCAAGAGGAGCAGTCACAAGTTTAGGGTAAGAATACATGTCCCAAGGCTAAGGCCTAGGTCTAAATAATGGTTAGGTGGGGCTTGATTGAAAAACCTTATTCTGACAATCGTACTTGTAGGTACGGACATGGGCAACCCTCTGTCTTGGGTGAGCTGCCTCTGGCCTGTGTGGGCGTGGTCAACCCCCAGACCTCGTGAGCAACCCTCGACTCTCACCCTAATCTTGTGGATTTTAGGTTGTGTCCATCATATGGTGTCGCCTGCTTAATGGACTCGGGCCGGACCCGAGCGGAGTTGGATTAAACTTTATCTTCTTCACGTGTATCATATCAATGATAATCTCTACTTTATCAATTTTTTATATTATTTTCTCGATTTCGCTACTTCATGAGCAGATTCAAGGGACAAGTTTTTAATTTTTTTTATTTCGTCTAACTTATATTACGATCTAATATATCTTAAATATTTCAATTGTAAACAAAGATCTAGTTCTTCGAAAACTCGGCCACAAACCTTTATCGACAATGACAAAGGAAAATCACAATATTTTTATTTTGCAATCTTTCACGAACAATTGATGTTAAATTATTAGTTCTTCTAGAACTATATTTCAAATCTTTATAAATAATAGAAAAAAATATATTCATTCTTTGAGAAATCTTTCAGAGATGATTTAATATTAAATGAAAAAGTAGTTCTTTAAGAACTATATCATAAAAGATCTTTATTGTTTGAGCAATCTTTCAGTAATGCTTAAATTATTCCGGAATTTAACTAGAATAACAAAGAAAAATATGATAACTCTATAAGTTAAAGAACTATTACAAAGTATATTGAGTCAATCTTAACAAATAATTTCACTATTTAAGAAAATTAGCATTGATCATTCTAATTAAACTTAGGTCTTCGTAGTTCTTACTTTGAATTACCAGATTATTGGATTCATGTTGTACTTGCTTTCAAGAAAACGAAAGAAAATTGCATATTGAAGTTACAAACAATCGTAGGTTTAAATGTTTATCAAAATGGTGAATCACCATTGGTGATATAGTAACGTAGACTTTGCAGAAAGAGCTGATAACGTGATGTCATAATGGTGAATTGGTGATATAGTATTAGTAACTGTTGATGTCATGATGGCGGATATTTTTTTTTTTAGGAAGTAACGTAATGATATTATTAGTAATGGACATAATAGTGGTAACCAAAAAAAAAGTAATGTACAAAATAGTGATATTAAACAAAAAAAAAATATAACCTAATGTAACGTACACATAATGAAGTGGATTTAAAATACAATTAATAACAATTTTAAAAACTGTTACTATCTCAGTTAAAAATACCATTGATATTATAAATGGAGGTTTACATTTGTTCTAAACTTTTATTGATTTTTTTTTTCTTTCTATATGCACCTCTAATATTATAATTTTATTTGTTCCATATTAGACACACCTATATTATAATTCAGTTTTTACCCTTTTACAAATACAACGAATGTCCAACATGCAAATAAGATACAAGACAAGAACAACAACAGAAGAGATGTTGCGGTTAACCAAATTACCGCTATAAGGTATTGTATATATGATCAAAATTATGAATGAGGGCCACTAAAATATTATGAATAATGATTAATGTTGAAAACTGTGAAAAGTTTAATAGATTTTCAATTTAAAGTTCATGGTTGTTTGTGAGGTCTATATTTGTCAATTTCTTCACTAATAAAATCAATTTTATCTGCAGGATGTAGCTACAGATAAATATAGACGAATACAACCTACACCAATTTTTGGCTCTATATTTGAAAAATACTTACAACCTATATTTGTTTGTTTCTTAACTATTAACACCAATTTTTCTCTATATTTGGCTTTAAATATTAAATTATAAAAGGAACCATACTTTCGATGGATCTTGCACAATAGTCAATTAGTTTTTCATTCATCACATGAATATGGCATTACTCAGAGCCTTTTTAATTCTCACCCTCTTGAATCTCTTCACCACACTACCATCTACGGAGGCTGTTTCACCAATTCTTGATGTTTCTTCACTTAATCGAACTAGTTTTCCCACAAGCTTCATTTTTGGGACAGGATCCTCATCATACCAGGTAAATATTTCATTTTTGTTAATATGTTATATGAAATATGACCGAGTGGTAGCTCATTATTTCAATGAGACATTCTTACAAAATTTTAGTTCAATTTCACTTGGACCAAAATATAGTTTTTAATATATGAGCATTGATTTAAAAAGAAAAATTAACGGGTTAACGTTTCATAAAATATTCAAAATCCCAATTTGGTTGATGTCATAATACATATCATGCAGTACGAAGGCGCTGCAAAAGAAGGTGGGAGAGGAGCAAGTATATGGGACACCTACACTCATAAGTATCCAGGTATATGATCTCTCCATCCATTTTTTGGATTGAATTCAAGATGCATGCAAAGTATTAAAATTAATTTTGCTTTAGTAACGACTCAATGTTTTTTTTTTTATCAAGATTGAATTTACGACTTGATTTAACTAAAAGGGATAAAGAGTACTTTTACGATGAGTTGAAAATTTTATAATATGTATAAATTTTACACTTTTTTCACAAAAATAAAAATGTCCTACCATAAATAATATTGAATATTTTTTTTTTAATGATCGTTTTTTTGAAACAATATAATTTAAACAAGGTTAGTAAAAATAGACGCTTGATTTCTTTTAGTCAAGAAAGGGAGAATTTTTTTAGATGAAACACTTATATTTATTTGGGTTAATATATGATTACACACCTGTAATATAGTTCACTTTCAGTTTTTCCCTATAATTTTTTTAGATTCCACCCTTGTGGAATAAAGATTCTCCAAAAATACCCCCTGACTCATCTGACTTAAGATATTCGTTGACGACGACGTGACACATGATTGGATATATAACTTAGTTTTTATTTTTTAATTGTTCAATGTGTGTAATGACTGTATGTATGAGTTTTGATTGGATATATAATTTAGTTTTTCATAATTACAATATAGTTCCATATTAGACGCACTTGTGTTGTAATTGTGTTTTTACCCTTTTAAAATTAAACAAATGTTCAACATGCAGAAAAGATACGAGACAGAAGCAACGGAGATGTTGCAGTTGACGAATATTACCGTTATAAGGTATTGTATATATGATCAAATGAATGAGGGTCCTTAAAATATTATGAGTGATGATTCATGTTGAAAATTGTGAATTGTTTAAGAGATTATCAATTTAAAGTTCATGATTGTTTGTGAGGTCTAGCTCAAGCTCAACTGCCAATTCCTATGTTGTTAGACTAAAGACATGCACCCGTATTTGAATTTGGAACCTTAGAGCTGTATGTATGAGTTTTAGATGGTATATTATCACTTCTGTCTATAAACTACAAAAAATCTTAGTCAATATTGTTAAAAAGTCCAAGTGATGATAATATGAAATCAACTAAAATACCACATATAATATTTTTTCACTTCCTTAATGAGAATTAATTAATCCATAGAACCTTTCATAAGATACAAAAATAGTAAATAATTATTATAAAGATAATGAAATTCAATATAGAAAAATAAAATTCAAAATTGCACTGCAATTGATTACTATTTTGTATTATATTAGCTATTTTGTTCTATACAATAAAATGATAGTATGTTATTTGACAAAAGTATGGTACTTGTACGTTATACACTTAAATATCGCAGGAAGATGTTGGCATCATGAGGAATATGAATTTGGATGCTTATAGATTCTCAATCTCTTGGTCTAGAATCCTCCCAAGTGAGTAAAACATAAACGACTAACTCCTATTTAATTCTACATAATTATGCTGATGTTTCACACATTTTTTTCTTTCAATTTTAATAAACTATCAATAGAAGGAAAACTTAGTGGAGGTATAAACCAAGAAGGAGTAAAATATTACAACAACCTCATCAATGAGTTGTTGGCTAATGGTTAGTCCATACTTAGTTTACTTGAATTTTTTATTAAACTACTACACGTTTTCACATTTTATGCAACATTAATAATCATCAAAAAATTATTTGAATATCAATATTGTAGGTCTACAGCCATTCGTAACTTTATTTCATTGGGATCTTCCTCAAGCTTTAGAGGACGAGTATGGCGGCTTCTTAAGCCCTCTCATTGTGTAAGTGATACAAAATTACCTAAATCTTGTTTAGATAAATATTAGTAAGGTGTTAATTCATTTTTTATGTTATTTATCTGTAATAGCTTTGTATATCAAGATCCTGATTAAGATAATTTGTATTTTGAACAAATTGTATATCAACAAGCAACAATACTAAGCATTAACATCTTAATACATGGCTAATTTTCAGAAATGATTTTCAAGATTATGCGGAACTTTGTTTCAAAGAGTTTGGAGATAGGGTGAAGTATTGGACCACTTTCAATGAGCCATTCGCTTACAGCAATTTTGCCTATGCATTAGGTTTCTTTGCACCAGGTCGATGTTCTAAATGGTTTAGTTCAAATTGTACTGGTGGTGATTCAGGGAAAGAGCCTTACATCGTTACGCATCACCAACTTCTCGCTCATGCCGTAGCTGCCCATGTGTACAAGAAGAAGTATCAGGTCTGGTTTGTTATAACTTAGATAAGAACTTAAAGTTCAAGATACCTAATAACCAAAACATGATCTATATGCAGGAATCTCAAAAGGGTGTGATAGGCATAACCTTGGCGTCTCATTGGTTCCTTCCACTTTCTGATAGCAAATCCGATCAAAACGCTGTTGAACGAGGACTAGACTTCATGCTTGGATGGTAAGTGCTTAACTCTACATTGGAATACTAGTTAGATATAGTTGAAAATTATTAATTAGTATTAGTTTAATTTTATTTATAGAAGTTAGAAATTAGTTGTTTTTTGTAATCATGAGCATTCTAGTACACGACGTGAAAATTTGCTCCAAAATAGTTTAAAACTATCTATGTGTATGCATAAACCTTCCATACTACCAAGGAGTTAACTACAAAAGCCGCAAACTTGCAACTTAACTACCAAAATAAGCCATGTATTCCAATTGGACTCTCCTTCGTATCTAAAAATGTATTCACCGCCTCTATGTATATATGATAAATAAGATGATGCCATATTGCGTCCATCTCCATGGCACACCTTCATCTTCACTTACTCAAGAGGGCCAAATTACACAATTTCAATTATTTTTTTACTCCTAATCCTTCTTCCTCCCTTGGTAGGCATACCTTGTTCCACCTTACCCAATTAATTGATTTCTTCTCTAAACCTCATCCCCGTAAAAACATTCATTGAATTTAGACACTTTCGTTTAAGACATTCCAAGGAGCTTTAAAGAAAGAAAAATAGAACAATAGAATGATGCTAGTACTATGAACCAAATTTACGAGCACCACCCTTCCTCGTATCAAAAGGTGCCTTCCTTTCCACCAAGATAATATCTTCATCACAGAGTCCAACCTTGTTTTCTATGTTTCCAACCTCCTTAGATTTTCACCTACCGGAAGACCCCAAAACCTAAATGATACTTTATCAATGGTGCAAACAAGAAGTTTGAAGTAACTTTCTTGAAATGTTAGTTGTTATATTAGTTACTCTAGGATCACCGTAAAAAGTTTTCATTCGTACATTCATTTTTAATCATCACACTATCAATTCCAAAACCAATCCATCTCTAGCATTTTATATCTCTCTTTAATTTGTTGGACTATATTGTATACTACTTCTCAAAAATAACAATTGTGCGTGAAATTGTTTTTTTTTTCTTTCTGTTTGTAACATTGATTACAGGTTTATGGAACCACTAACAACAGGAAAATATCCACAAAGCATGCATTCTCTTGTTGGAAAACGATTGCCAAAGTTCTCTAAAAAGCAAGCCATACTACTTAAAGGGTCATTTGATTTCATTGGACTAAACTATTATACCTCTATGTATGCTACCAATGCACCACAACCTAGAAATGGTAGACTCAGTTACGACACTGATTCTCATGTCAATTTTACAAGTAAGCATGTATTTATTTATTGATCATTGTCGAAATTAATGAATATTTTTGAATTTGATGATAAAATGATTTCTTTTGTTTTTGTGATGGAAGGTGAGCGTAATGGTATTCCAATAGGTCCAAGGGTACGTATACCACAACATATTATACCTTTATATTTTTTTAAGTGTATTTATGTTTAGTTTACTTTTTCAATTATATGTGTGCAGGCGGCTTCAAATTGGTTATACGTTTATCCTAAAGGAATTCAAGAATTGTTACTCTATGTCAAGAAAGTGTACAACAATCCTTTGATTTACATCACCGAAAATGGTAAACACACTTTACTTCATATTGTTTATACCTGAATGTTATTATATGATGTAAATGTGAGATAAAGTGCGCATAAGTATATATATTTTTTTTTTTAAAATTGATGTTTTTTTGAGAAAATTAAAAATTGATGTTTATGCCAACATTTTAGTTTAATATTTTTATCTAGCATATATTTGATCACAATCTTTTTTATAAACTTAATTTTTAGGTATTGATGAGTTCAATGATCCAACATTATCATTAGAGGAAGCCCTTATGGACACTTATAGAATTGACTATCATCATCGTCATCTCTTTTATATTCGATCTGCAATCAAGTAAGTGAATAATTATTATATATTTAACTTTTTGGGAGTAGGTTTTTTAAGTGTTTTTTAGAGTGGTTATATAAGTATAGTTCCCTTCTCATACATGATTTAATTTTTGTTTTGTTTTATTAGGAATGGCGTAAATGTAAAAGGATATTTTGCATGGTCATTTCTCGACAATTTTGAATGGACATCGGGTTATACAACACGATTTGGCATGAATTTTGTAGATTACAAAAATGGTTTGAAAAGACACCAAAAGTTGTCTGCAAAGTGGTTTAAGAATTTTCTCAATAGATATTAAAATTTCTATACTCGATGTTTCCAATAATTAAGAATGTAATTAAACATATCAAACAAGTTTAATTTTAATTAGTAGATTGTTGCTTCTTCTTCCTTTAGTTTAACCTCTAATTTTGTCCTAAAAGAGGGAGTGTGCCTCACGAAAGATGAAAAGGACTAATGTGCAATATATTTTTTATTTTTACACAATTAACATTAAAATTGAAAGACTTCAATGCACTTTTGTTCTCCTACTTTCAAAAATATGAAGTTTTGGTCCCCTTTTTTCTAAAAACCAAGTTTTGGTCCCCCTATTTTTCCTTTCTCAAAATTTTAATACATCATTACATATTTGGATCATTTTTTATAATTTGACCTATTAATTTATAACGTAAATATGCTTATTAGGCCAAAAAAAATATCTATGTTAGCGAAAAATATGTCTAATAAATGTTGCCACTTCATAAAGATGCTATGTTAAGTTGTTATGAATTCACCAACCTGAATGATTTCTAACTATCAAGAATATCTCAATACATTCATGACAAAAGTTTCTCCATTACCTTCCTAGATATACATTTTTGGATCACTTTTTCACAAGTGTGAATGTTCTAATTATAGAAAAACATTGAGTAAGAATAATAATTTATCCTAGCAGATGGTGTATTGTCATATACCTCAATGTAAGACGGTCTTCCCTTGTTAGTCAAAATTTTCCTACTACTTTTCCATTGTTATTTTTTCATTGGAAAAATTTCAAATTTTAGTAGATTTTATGTTGAAACTGAATTATCCTCGAATAATTGACGTAATTTGTTAGTATGATATAAAGATTTTAAAGATTGTATTTGTGATTATTCAACCTAGTATTTATTCGGGTGAAATACCTATTGGTAAGAGAAATTGAGTTATTTACAAAATGGAAAATTGACTTGCTTTTAATTTACTAGCTCTTCTCCTTTCAGTTGCACTCATTTTTTCTTACACCCTTATATACTCAAATGATTTAGCTACAACTGTTTATTTTGAACAACAATGCATCTAAAGTAGTTCTCTATATGGTGCATTTCAAGTATTGTTTAGGAATTATACTAGGTATTTAACCTGTGCGTTGCACGGGTTGAATTATAACTTTTATTTGAGGAAATAAAATTTATGATAAGTATAATCACATATATTTTATTGATTTATAATATATCAATTTATACTAAAATATGAGTGCTCCTTAAAACATATGAGTATTTGTATTGATTTATATCATAGATTTGTGTAGATATTTTAAGGACAATTTGTATTTATTTATGTTGTAAATTTGTGTAAATATTTTAAGGACAAATAATATAGTTGTTGGTGGATCCTATAATATTTAATAAGTTGAAAGACATATATCATAGATTATCTTAATAATGCAATCATATAAGAAAATTCTTTTATGGTATCGTTTATCTTAATAATGCAATCATATTAGAGTCATTCATGCTTGATGTCAATCCTACTCATAAGAAAGGTTGAAATAAATTCAAGTTATGATATGATTAATCTTTGGTGGTTTTGTCTTTTTTATCTTTTGACCACGTTTTTTGAAATTACACAACGTGACCTAACCGCTTATTTTTACGTTCCTATTTCTTATTTAAGGTCTCCTATATTCATCAAAAAGATAATCCTTATGATGATAAATTAACTTATTTTGAACTTTCCTATCAAACCTTCATTTCTAACATTTTATTTTGACATTTTTTGGTCCAAATTATTTTAGCCAGCGGTTTGGTTTACCATCTTGTCAGTTTGCTTAATTCATATTTTTGTTTGCTTATTTTTTATTTAATCATATATAGACATTATGGAATAATAAAGGGTGATGTATTTTTTTGTAACCTATGCTTAATTACATTAATATTAGTGATTATTTGATGGAATAAGAGTGAAGATTTTCTGTAAGAGTTGCACATCATCACGGTTCTAGCTTAAGACAACATCCAAGCTTTCAAAATTTCAAAGACACATTCTAATATTAATATGTTTTTCTTTGTTACACTAATATTAATATGCTTTAAAGATCATAGATACATGTTCAACCTAAGACACTAACTTAAATGAATGCTTTTTAGTAACATTTCAATAAAAAAAATAATAGCAAAGAATCAAATTAACATATATTGTTTCATTTTTTTTAATTCTATTAAAGCTCGAGTCTATTATACTTTGTTAAGAAAAATATAACATTGTTGGATAATACCAATGCTATAATAACTCAAGTCTATTGTATTAATGTGGGACCATTATTGTTGAATTTTAATATAGTGGGCAAATTTTGTGAGTGAAAATAAAGAGACCAAAACTATAATCAAACCTTTATTTTTTAATATCTACTCCAAAAATAAAAATACATGTTCAACCTAAGACACTAACTTAAATGAATGCTTTTTAGTAACATTTCAATAAAAAAATAATAGCAAAGAATCAAATTAACATATATTGTTTCATTTTTTTTTAATTCTATTAAAGCTCGAGTCAATTATACGTACTTTGTTAAGAAAAATATAAAATTGTTGGATAATACTAATACTATAATAACTCAAGTCTATTGTATTAATGCGGGACCATTATTGTTGAATTTTAATATAGTGGACAAATTTTGTGAGTGAAAATAAAGAGACCAAAACTATAATCAAACCTTTATTTTTTAATATCTACTCCAAAAATAAAAAATTATTTATCTACCATTTCGTGAATTTGGCTTTATTCCCAACTAATTATTGAAATATGCACAATTTTTTTCCTATCAAAACAAATATTGAATCATTAACATTAAGATGAAAAATTAGGGGGAAATTGACCAATTATTTTTGAATTGAATTGACTGAATATGACAAATTCAAAGATCGAATTGATAATTTACTTCTAACAAACAATTGCTCAAATTCCATAACCCTCGTAGTATATACTATAAGTACAATGCAACTTTTACACATGAATATACATAGCTTTTGAGATTCAAGAAAACTTCAACTTATCTAAGTTTGACTTAAAAAAATGGTAAGCTTTACCAAACTAACTTCCTCAAAACATAAATCAACATAACTTGTGATATTCTAGAAAACTTCAATTCATCTTAGCTTGAGATGAAATTTCATACAATATATAACCTTCTCCAATATCACGCAATCAAAAAAAAAATATCAATGTTAATCATAGTTCCTGAAAAAAAATATGTCACCATGAGTTAGATAACAAACAAACCTAAATAAAATACGTTCTATGAAAATGTAAGATGACGAAATATCCAAATAAATGTATAAAAGTATTTCAAAAAGATTAAATCTTAGTCTTTTGCATTTCTTACTAAATAGGATTATGTTTTGTCCATGTTTTTAACTTGGTTTATGTTGTTGGAAACATTGTAAAATGAAATTGCAATATTTGATGAAATTTAAAACATTGCAGAAAAAATGTTGTGTTTAAGCTTTTTAATTTGATTTTAATGTTGGAAGCAAAACATTGTATCGTCTAAAAAAAACCGCACAAACCGATCCAACCCAAACCGCATTGGTTTGGTTTGGGTTGGTTCGGATTTTATTTTTAAAGTAAACCGAACCGAACCAAACCGCAAGTTTTTTTATCTTGCGGTTCGGGTGACTTTTACCTTCAAAATCGAACCAAACCGCGAACACCCCTAGTGGCATATATGAACTTCTTTTTGAGAAAACATATCAACCCATTTATGAACCGAAAATGTATATCCAAACACAAAAAATAAAGGAAAGGAGAGGAAAGGAAAAGGAGAACCACATCGCCTTAACAAAGCATAAAATCATAAATGATCATGGTAGTAGAGTTGGGAAATCATGCATATATAAGATAAGATGGGGCAAGATTTTATTGAAAAAATTAAAACGTTCATTTTTAAAATTTTCAATCCAATGAATGGAATTTATTTAGATAGCATAATCCTTTTAATGTTCTTATAATGTTAGGACTTACTTTCCATTAACTTTGACAGTTTTCGTTAGTGTATACATTTGTTTTTTTTACGTGGACATATTTTACGTGGACATATAGATTTAATTATTTAATTGTAGCATACATCATATTTTTCTTTGAGGTATTATAGTAACTTTCAAGCAACCTTTTGTTTTTCCTTTTCATTCTTCTGTTTTTTCAATAGTGGAGGAAACTATTTCAATTTGATATTTAATTACTTCTTTAATTCTTCAAAAATAATGGAAATTGATAAAGTGGAGAGTTGCAAAGTTTTTCAAGAAATAGGTTAGACATTTAACTGAAATAGAGGAGAGTTGTATTGTAAGATTTTAAGAGAGACATATAACTCTTTGTAGAGTGTCACATCATCACAAAGCTTGCATGAGAATAACTCAAGTTTCCTTTACAAAGATATATATATATATATATATATATATATATATATATATATATATATATATATATATATATATATATATATATATGATGCATTTCAAGTATTGTTTAGGAGTGAGTGAAGAAAAAAAAAACTAGAAGTATAATTTTTATTTTCCAAATTAGATTTAGAAATTCGTCTGAGTAGTGCAACAAAGACTCAGAGATGTAGTGAAACAACGGAATTTCGAAGACGAAATTCTAGGATGGTACTCCCTCCGTTTCAAAATGAGTGTCGCTTTAGCCAAAAAAATTTGTTTCAAAATGAATGTCGCTTTCAGTTTCCAATGCAATAATAACTTTTTCTTTTCAATTGTACCATCCAATTAATACTCTGCACACTACTTCCAAAGTATTACTTTTAAAACTAACCAATAGTTAATAAGGATAATTTGGTAAAATAATCATTCTCTTTCTTTTAATCATTGCATTTCTTAATATGTGTGTAAACACCTAAAACGATATTCATTTTGAAACGGAGGGAGTAGAATGTAATATCCCCACTCTTGGAATTAAAATTAGTAGATAATTACGAGTATTTCTAAGTGTAATTAAAACTATTAAAAGTTTAGCAATATATTAAATTAATGATTAAATCTATGCAAATGGTAAAAGACAGATACTACCCACAACCTAAATAATCCAAGTTACACCCCAAAGTTACTAATATACCCTTTATTCATGTTCACTGCACATTAATTACGTATACGTAAATTCAGTTTACATAATGTATGTAAACTCAGTTGACGTAGTGTATGTAAATTCAGTTTACGCAGTTTATGTAAATTCAGTTTACATGAGTTAAGTAAACTGAGTTTACATACACTACGTAAACTGAATTTACATAAGTAAGTTAAGACTGAGTTTTTAGTTCATGTAAACTGAGTTTACATACACCAAGTAAACTGAGTTTATGTGTATGTTATTCCTTTTTAGAATATGTACGTAAACTAAATTCACGTGAGACCTATATGTAAACTTAAATTATGTTACCCTTCTACGTAAACTTAAATCAAAAACTTAAATCAAACAAATCGATGTCTATAGACAAACGTGAAATTAACAACAACTATAAACATCCATGGTAAAATTAACAACATCGAATAAATCATAGAGCAAACGATAAATAGAAACTTGAAGAAATTTATGAAATTCACTTACTTGTATTAATCGAGTACGTATCAATGGAAGAGAAGTTGATTCAATTGACGATTTTAGTAGGTATTGATTGCGTATCCATGGTGGTTTGTGGGTGAAAAAGGGGTGAGGGTTCAGAATGATAATAAAAGAAGGGTTTTTAGAGATTTAGATGAAGAGGGAAATTTTGGTATTATTGTAGAAATTTTAATAAATTTGGGTGTAACTATGATTATATGGGGTGAAACTAGAAAGAGTCATGGTAAAACAAGGATTTAAAGGCTTGCCAAGTTATCAAGGACAAAAATGGTAATTGACCTTCACACCTATTTCTTGAGAAATCAGTAAGGAGAAGAAGTATTTCTTGAGAAATCAGTAAGGAGAAGAAGATTAGTAAGAGAGAATCGGGAAACAAACTAGATTTGGAGGAACTAGGAGCAAAGAGAAAGCTTTAGGAGAAATCACCATCCTAGAATTAAGAGGTGGGTTCTCCTCCTTCATCCCTCATGCATTGGGTAGGGTTTTAACTATTGTGATTTGAGGATTTTAACTATGAAACAAAATCATCATCCATGCATATTAGTGTTAAATTGATAAATTGTTACATGATGAATATGCTTATTACATGTTTGATGTTTTGCTTAATAGAATATTAAAGTCAGAATTTAATGTGTATGATATGTTATGGGATTTGTTTTACTATGTATGCTGAATTTTGGGTCGGGTTTGGGGGCCTTGAAAGACTCCAAGATTGTATGAGTTGAATCAATTGAGTAAGTGAGCATAACAAAGAAAAGAGAGATAAAATTATACAACTCGTAATTTTGACAGGCTGTCACTATTTTGCTCATTTTGCTACATAGATTGTTTAGGAGTGAAACTTGAACCATTAGATACTTGTACTTCACATAATTAATTTGTCATGAAATATACTCTAGAATGACTTAACTTTTAGAATATTATACAAGATATTATCATCTGATATTGGACAATTAATAACATGAGTCGAATTACAAGACTTTTTTTTCCTCTTACATCAGAACAAGATACACTAAAAGTTTACATAATCTATGATTCATACATTAATTAACTCTTGGAGACTATTCTTCAAATGACCAAGTCGAATCCTTCACAATCTTCACATGTCTATCTAAAATACAAAAAGATGCAAGACCTACTTATTTCAGTGGATTTATACCACATAATAAGTGGCCTCTAATCCTGTGCATCCCAACATATGCATATAACGACTTTTCACATTATAATACGATCAGTAAACAATTCACATAAATAATAATCGTCGATCAAAATAAAATTGATTCATGAATAATTGAAGTTAAACAAACAACTTTTATATTGTCAATTTTACAGACATTATAATGTAGTAGAAATAAAAAATTAAAAAGATTTTTTTTTTTAAGGAAAAAGATTAAAAAGATGGACAAGGGGTGGAAATGCAGCTGATTAACATAGGTGGACCGTCAACATAAAATGCAATTGACCAATTGTAAGAAAGAAACAGCGTTGGCGGGAAATAGCTCAAAAAACATGAACCGTCGATCTCTCAAATCCGTTCTGCAGCAGCATCATCTACAATACGGACGACACCACCGGAACGCAGTCAAAACCAAAACCACTTTCAGATTTTTCAAAAACCCTAGTGTTACACTTGCTGAATCGAGAATCATCACTCTCAATCTCAGATTCTGAATCTCAACTCAAACTTCATTCAAATTCACGTTCAATTTGAATTCTCCATGGATGAAAACAGTGAAAGTCCAATTGAATCAAAGAAATCCAAATCCAAAACTCCGCGAAAACCTAAAGAAACCGTTCTCAAACAAAGTCTCTCTCTCTTGCAATTTCACTTTTCATTATCTTAATTTTCAACTTATTTTATTTTAATTTTTGTTTTTTTTTTGTTGAAAATTGTAGAATCTCCAGCTGAATTCTTCGCGGAGAACAAGAACATAGCAGGATTTGACAATGTAAGTATAATTACACAATTTGATTTAGTATAATTGCATTTTTGTGAGTTTTTTTTTTTTTTTGCGTATTTAATTTTTTGGACTTGCATGGACTTGGATTCAGCCTGGAAAATCTCTATATACTACTGTTAGAGAATTGGTGGAGAATGCACTTGATTCTGCGGAATCGATATCGGAGCTTCCGGTGGTTGAAATAACTATGTGAGTTTGCAACTACAAGTGTGTGGTTAATTGAATTTTTCAGTGCATTGAATTAATTAATGATTTAATTAAATGTGGATTTGGTTTTTGTAGCGAGGAGATAATTAAAAGCAAATTCAATTCTATGATTGGTCTAGTTGATCGTGAGCGTGTTGATGCAGCATTGTACGATGATTTTGAAACCGCAAAGGCTCGTGAGGTTTGTTCAATTTTATTTTGCAGCTTTGATTGTTGGATTGATTGGAAACTAGGCTTAGGTAGTTTGGGCATGTAGAGAGAAAACCTTTAGATTCTGTAGTAAGGAGAGTACATCAGATGCAGGATAGCCAAATCACTAGAAAAGCGGAGTATAAGAGAAACCATTAAGAAAGATCTAGAGATTATTGAGATGGATAGAAATATGGTTTATGATAGAACATTATGGCATAATTTGATTCATATAGCCCACCTCAGTGGGATAAAGCTTGATTGTTGTTGTATTTATTGTTGGATTTAGATATATTAGTATGGATCAAATGTATGGTTGGATTGTATAAATTGTTAATTTGGTTATGGCATTAAATTTGAGTATGTGTTTGGAATTGCGTTGGACTTCCATATATCGTGTCCAAAAACAATGTGACTGTGGTTTTATCAAAGCTACAAAGTGTAGCTTCATTTCTGATATGCCCCAACACTTTGAATTGAAGGCAAGTCTGCCTTCGTTGTTTGTCACGGATACAAAATGGATAAATGCTGTTAAATTCAATCACTTTTTTTTTGGAGGGAGAATTCAATCACTTTTATTCTCTTAAGATATATCGATGTCTATGTGTCAGTGTTGTGTCGAGTGTTTCTGTTTGTTTCAGTGCTTCATATGCATCCATCAAACATTCACTGAAAACAAACATGATTTAAAATTATGAATGAGTTTATACGATGCATACAACTTGGTGAAATTGAGTAGGTTTTCTTTATATGGTTTTGTCTGTCTGACATTATATCTTCTTGCATAGAAACGATTAGCAAAAGAAGCTCGTGCTCAAGAATTACAAGCAAAAAATGCTGCCCTTGGAAAGAAAGTGAAAGATACTCTAGCTTCAAAGGGTATGAAGGGTCGAGGCGAGGCTTCATTTTACAGAGTTACATGCAAGGTGCATATTCTTTCTGCCTTACAATTACGCCTTTGTTTGTGCTGCTGTATTGATACCCATTGGTATTTATGTTTTGGTTTTTATCCAATCTATAAAACCGTTTCATCTGATTTTGATACCCAATTTGAAAATACTTTCTCTTTTTCTGTGTTTATCTATCCCATTCCTGTACATTAATTGAAGCATGCTTGGTACTAATTTCAGGACAATGGAAAAGGAATGCCACACGATGACATCCCAAATATGTTTGGTCGAGGTCAGTTGGTAACCTGCTACCCGAGTTGTTTGTGAAACAACATTTCTACAGTTTTTTTTGGTTGTTGCTAGTAACCTCACTGTCTGTACACTCTTCCATTCTTGTAGTTCTATCTGGGACAAAGTATGGCTTGAAGCAGACTCGGGGAAAGTTTGGTCTTGGTGCAAAGATGGTACTGACAACATGCACTAGATATATATATATTTTCTCTCTATGTAGCATGCTTTTAAGAGTTGCCAGCTTTTCACTCGAGTGTGAGTTACATACGTTTCGGGTGGTTTTATAGATCTGTGTTTTACATGTATGCAGGCACTAATATGGTCCAAAATGAGTACCGGACTTCCTATTGAGATCTCTTCATCAATGAAAAAGCAAAATTATATTTCATTTTGCAGGCTGGATATTGACATTCATAAGTATGTTTTCAAATATTATAATTGAATTGATATTCAAACTCCTACTCCAAATAATCAAAGCGTCAATTATCAGGAATATTCCTCATGTACATTTACATGAAAAACGGGAGAACAATCAAAATTGGCATGGAGCTGAAATTCAAGTTGTCATAGAGGGTAACTGGACAACCTACCGCGTATGTAATTTAATTTGACGTTGTTTTATTAAATTTGCTGGAAACTTCAGATGTATTTAAGCAGTTCCATTTTCCAAAAGACAATGTTTTCATGTCTATTAACTGAACACGTTTTGTTAATATAACCTCCTCTGTTTGCATTGCAGTCAAAAATATTGCATTACATGCGACAAATGGCTGTCATCACCCCTTATGCACAGTTTCAATTCAAATTTGTGTCAGATGCACCTGAGTATGTAAATATATCAAATCAGATTCTCCCCTCCAAGAACTACTATGCACATTCATCTTATACCATCTGTTTTCTTTTGCAGCAAGAATGTCACTGTAAGGTTTGCTCGCAGAACAGATGTAATGCCACCCATTCCTTTGGAGACAAAACATCATCCATCCTCTGTTGATTTGCTGCTAATTAAACGACTTATTACTGAAACTTCGAAGCAGAACCTTTTGCAGTTTCTTCAGCATGAATTTGTAAATATCAGTAAACCCCATGCTGAAAGATTGATAGGTAAGGAAAATACTAATTTCATTGATAATTTGTTGGAGATTCTTTGTGATTCTTAATTGAGAGCGTATCATGCCTTTCTTGTAAAGGAACATTTCTCATGGTATTTATGTGCTCAAGTTGCCTGCTTGGATGCAACCATGCATCAGTTAAAATTAATAAAACTGGTATTTCATTTGTTTACAGGAAAGATAATAAAAGTTTCTCGACCTTATAATAGTCAATTTTCCTTGATGTTTAAGCAATGTAAATGTGAGATATTTATGCGGAGAGAGAAGACATCCCTCACTTTCTTTGTTGATATTGGACCATGATAATGGTTAAGATCTCTCTTTATTTTATATTCACCTTTGCTTTAATGAATGAGTAATGAGCTAGGTTGCCTGCTGCAGTTCTGTTGTAAGTAGACGCTTTTCTCCCCAAGGCTCATAAAGAGATGCTTTGAATAACTGCTGAATTTCAGTAAATTATTGACAGTTAATTTGGCTCATAAAGTTGATATTCAGTATTCACATATTTCAATGTGCATATTCTAGATCCCAATTTGTTATCTACTACACTCTTTACCTTTTCTTTTTCAGGAGAAATGGGTCCAGATTTCAGTTCAAAAATGGCTGTGAAGTCTCTAACATCACAGCAATTAGTACGCATTCATCAGTTGTTTCGTCAAGCCAAATTTGATGATCCTAGTGGTCATGTAAGTGATGAAGTCTATTAGTGGCCCCTTTTCTATTCATTCATCAAACTCTGTTCCACAATTAACTTTTTTATTATGTTACTTATGTCTACTTATGTCATTGCTTATGTCCTTCCTATCTATTATCAGTGTCTTAGCCCTGCTGGTGAATACAACCTTCGACTAGGAATTATAAAAGAGCTTCACCCAGACATGGTTGCAACATATTCAGGCAGGTTGTGATTCAATATCAAAGTTTTGCTAAACCTTACTCTCACCGTTACCTCAAATTATTTCTTCTTGTACCTTATATATATTTTAATTAATCATTATTTTTAGTCCTTCTCGCCGTGGACCATCATGGGCATTTAGCTTACTTTCTATAATTCTATCTGATCTTTCTGACTATGTTCTGACTTCTGAGGGGTTAGGGATGCCCCTATGCTAGAGGTCCATTAGAGATTTCTCAATGTTAGCTATGTGCTTTGCTTGATTTTTCTGGTAGTAGATAATTCGGTATGCTTAAAAGTTGTTTTCTTGTGACTACTGCACAGTGCTCAAGTTTTTGAAGGCCACCCGTTCATTGTCGAAGCAGGAGTCAGTGTAGGTGGAAAAGATGTCAAGCAAGTTAAGTTTCGCTTCCAGCAATAACTATGTTAGATAGCAGTTTAGTTTGAAATTCATGCATGTGCTAAAAATATCAATTTTTTTTTCCTGAAAAAATAGTTGGAGAGTGTTAAATTACTTTGGTCTTATCAAACTAGCATACTGAAGGGCCTCCACAATAAACCTGCATAAGTGAGGTTTGGAAGCACGTGAGTACCATACTTAGCTTGTAATTACTGACTGTAGGAAAAGAAATGTCCGCTGCTTTTGCTATGTTTGCTCCTTTTAACAGATCCCTTATGTATTCTGATTAAGTAGAAAAGCACCATCATGAAGCTGTTTGACCTCAACTCCCAAAAAGTAATCAAGAGATCCTAGGTGTTTAAGTGCAACTTATGCACTAAGCTTGTTGATCAAATCATCAATAAGAGAAGCTTAAGATCCAATAATAATAGTGTCATCTATATAGATAAAAACATAGAGACAAGTGGTAGCAATGAGAGAAGGAATAAAGAGGGATCACACTAGTAGAAATGAACTCAACTTGTCACAAGGCAGATATAATCCGCTCATACCAAACATGAGGTGTTTGTTCAAGGCCATAGAGAGCCTTGTTAAGTCTGCAAACCCATAATATATAGAATGCTTCAAACTTGGGAGGTTACATTATGTAAATTTCTTCATGAAGATCCCCATTGGGAAAGACATTATTAACATCACTATTCACTATGCTAAACAGCCCTTCTACCGGTGAGTGCCTAAGTTAGAATTACCGGAGCCTGGGAAAAGTCTCTGGGATTGAGTTGCTGATAAAATTTTGCAACCAGGGGAGCTTTGCACTTAAATGGTAGCTGGATGTCTCTAGCTAAGTTTTTTACAGTAGTCGAATGTCTCTAGCAAAGTTGTGACCTCCGTTCCTCTTCTACATAACAGAATTTGCCGACTCTGCACATTTTATCAGTTCAGTTACTGTGGTTATGATTATGTTATGCTTAGTGAGCTAGGTAACTTATCTTAGGTTGTGTCTATATAAACCTGCATTGTACATACAAGCTGTTATGAAGTCATTTTCACTAATTATCTGATTCTATTCTTCTCAAGTTCTCTCTTCAATGCTCATTCATTTTTATAGTTCAAAGCTTGCTAGAACTCTATGAAGAGCTAGTTATACAGTGATGTGTCGCTGTATTTTTAAACAATAGTAAATTAGTAATGGTTTGTCCTGAAAAATATACAATACTTGCTTTCAGGGTTTGAATATATTTCGTTTTGCCAATAGAATTCCACTACTTTTCGAGCAAGGTGCAGATGTTGTCACCAGGACTGCGCTTAAAAGAATCAAGTAAGTACGCATAGAAGCATATGGTTTCCCCTTGACTTTCTAATTTTGAGATGAGGTCACAGAATAAGTGTCAATAATTGCTTTACAAAGTTCTCTAGCAATCACAACACAAGAATAACAAGTGAAACTTAATACTTTTTCAGCTGGAGTAGTTACAAAATTAACCAGGTACAAGACAAGATTGGTGTCTTTGTAAGTATTGTGAGCACAAAAATCCCATTTAAAGGAACTGGAAAAGAATACATTGGAGATGACATAACGGAGATTGCTTCTGCTGTCAAGGTTTGAAGTTTGTAGTTAACAAATTTTCAATTTTAGCAATGTTAAGCAAGCAAGCTAATTCTAATTCTTTTTTGCTATTATTTCCAGTCTGCCATTCAACAATGTTGTATCCAATTAAAATCCAAGATTATGAAAAGGATACAGGCCCGTGAGCAGCAGGAGAGGAAACGAAATCTAAGCAGGTAGGCATAAGTTTAATTTGTCCCATAATTTCAGGAATCAATTGAATGATGCTGCACTTGCTTCTGCTTTTTGTTTGGTATGAATTATGATATATGGTTCCTACCAATTGGCAGGTACATTCCTGATGCTAGTGGTGCATTTTATAATGTTTTGAAACAAATGTTACCATTAAATCCATCAAAGAAGAGTCGTTATGGGGATGATGATGTAGAATTACTAAGAAAAGTCTCTGAGGATTTGGTTACTAAAGAAACATTTAGCGAAAAGCTTGCTAAACACGTTGAACAGGTATTTCCCTCTTAACTTTTTTTTTTGATCTGAAAATTTCAGTTTTTTCAAAATTTACAAACTAAAAGGGTAAACCAGCCTAACTAGATGGAAATTGTTGGAGCGACAGTTAAACTTATCTAAAGGAACATCTCTTGGTTGTTTGTCATGTGATCACATCCACTAATCCAGCTTAAGTTGAAATATAGGTTTAGTTATTGCTGTTGCTTGGTGCAGCTTGAAGAGCTACAAATTAGCCTGATAAAATTTTCTATATAAGAATTTTATAATGTATATCTTGTTCAGGATATTTTCCTTAAAACCCGGATCATATGATGAACTGCTTATAGCTTTTATCCGAGTCCATCTTTCAGAGCTGAGTCCATCTTTCAGAGCAATAGTGGGCAGTTTCAATAGCTTTGACAAAATCAACAAATGGAGCTTTAGGCAATACCTCTAGGATAGTCTCCCATTGCTGGAATTTGAATATGTTGCTGAAATTTTGTATATAATGTGTATATGCAGGTGGATTATGAAATGGCATTGGAGTTTGCCACACAGAGTGGAGTAAGCGAGGAGCCCAGGGAAACAATATACATACAAGCATTGGATGCTGAAAATAAGACTATTGACTTACACGCTCCACTTTTTGTTTTTAGAGTCATTCAGTAGATTTAGAAAATTGATTTGATAATCAAAAGAAATGTGTGAAATTGATTTTTCAAATTAAATTTATATCACAGTACATAAAGGACATTTATTTTATCAATTCTTTTTATTTGTAGGAATTGCCATAAGATTTAACAGTGGATTCTGAAAGTGTGTATGTGTACATCATAATGAAACTACCCCAAAGTCTGAACCGACCAAGTTATTAAATTGCATGCTTACTTGAGAAGTAATACACATTCATATCCTGCTAAATATACATCATGCAAATTAGAAAATGCCGCCTCACAAACGAACTGTCCTGGAATTGTGCAGGTGCTTGATGACAACGACGTAATATTCATTTAGGCTTATATATGTGATTAGTCCCTGCAGTTACACCAAATTTTAGGTTTGGTCCCTGCACTTTTTTTTGTTTGGTTTCAGTCCCTACACTTTATATAAAAATTGGTTTTGGTCCCTGCTGTTAGTCAACGGTTAAATAAAGAGTCAAAACTAACTGATTTCCACATGGCCCAATTGTTACATGCCATGTGGCACAATAAAAAATATTTACAAATTTAATTAAATCAAATAAAGAAATTGATTTATAATTAGTTTTATTACTCTGTTTTCGAAATTTAATTTTTAGCTGCCATCTCTGTTTTCGAAATCTCGCTCTCCTTCGTCTCTCTCAGGACGACCCATACTCCTTCTTCGTCTCTCTTTCTCTTTAGTAGCTGAGTTTTTGTGTCAATGATACGATGTGCTTCTAATATCACAAAAACATACTTCATCAACATAAAGAGAACTAAGGATGCCTCAGTTTTGTGCACGATGCTTTTCATGTTTTATAAAAGTTATAAAATTTGAAAATGGGAAATTTGAAATACAAATAGAGAAGGAAGGATGAAGTTTGTTTACGTTGATATTAGTTTGTGAAGTATGAAAGGTTTAGAGTCCTTTTTATAGCATGGATAGTAGCATTTGGTGTCTTGACTAAAATGTGGAAGGTGACTTGAATTGAAATATGTGATATTTTTAATATATATTCAAAATAAAAATTCAAAACAAACGTGGGTATGTGATTTTCTAACGAAGGAAACAACTAGGGAGGTTCTGATTTCTGAAAACCAATTTGGATTATAGATTTGGAGAGAAGTGTATACAAGAGTAAAGTTATTCAAAAGCAACAGAGATGTTTTTCTCCCTCATCCCGTTCCTTCTTCCGGTGACGATCGGAAGATCGTTCACGGTGGTCACGGTCATGTTCACGGTCTCTGTCCCTATCGCGATCTTTCTTAGAGCCATTCTCGTCGTCTCCTCCGCGTGACCTTTTGCTTCGCCTATCTTCGCCGCCGTCGAGATCGTCGTCGAGGCCGTGCTTCCGGTAAGTCCTCTCGGATTTAATGTCGGAGATGAATCCTTGTCTTGCCGGTTGCTACTCCACCGTCTTCTCCAAGTATTCGTACTGTTCGAAGTCCATTGCTAGCTACGTTACGATTATCTCTTTTCGATTTTGTGAAGTGTTTTGGACTTTTGGTGGTGGTGTGAACTGTGGTGTGGTGTGAACTGAGATGACAAGGTTAACTTATAATAATAAAATTAATTATAAATCAATTTCTTTATTTGATTTAATTAAATTTGTAAATATTTTTTATTGTGCCACATGGCATGTAACAATTGGGTCATGTGGAACTCAGTTATTTTTGACTCTTTTTTTAACTGTTGACTAACAGCAGGGACCAAAACCAATTTTTATATAAAGTGTAGGGACTGAAACCAAACAAAAAAAAATGCAGGGACCAAACCCAAAATTTGGTGTAACTGCAGGGACTAATCACACATTTAAACCTATTCATTTATTTACTTGAGAGACAGGCTAGGTCTCATTGATTGTTAGGATTATGGATTTAAGGGGTATATTATTTGATTAATCCATAATCACAAGAAATAGATTGTGATTATAAGGTGTATTAGGTCTCATTTATTTACTTTGAAAAGTTTGTTAGCGAGTTACCTAATAACTTGCACTCCAAGTTATGTGTATATAAATAGATTGTACTCTTCTATTTTCATTAATCAATGAAATAACAAACTTCCAATAAACTTTTTCTCTCTCCATAACCACCTTTCTCATTCTCTCTTACTCTCAAATTCGTCATTGTTATGATTGCTTGAATTGAAAGAAACAAACATAGATGCGCTAATAAATGTAATGTTAAATGTGTCAATTTGGTCTCTTAACTTGCAAAGTTACTACAATTTGTCTCCTTTCGGTAAAATACACATAAAAGGTGTTAGTAGTTTGTTCTGATTTGACAAATCCAATCATGGAAAAAAGGTTTTTTAATTGCGATTTCTTCTTCCCCAAATTTTTTAACATTTTTGTAAATACAAATCAGAATGTCTATTGTCGTTTTTCATGAAACTCACAAGTAGAATCCTCCAAAATCTAAACAATAATTACTGTCTCTCAAATTCCCATGATACAGTTTGTTGGGTGGTTAGATGTTGGTGTGGGGACTGGCACAATCAAACAAACATGACTGTTTTATTTATGTGTAAAAACGTACATATTCAAAGAAAACCATAAACCCAAAATGTAACCGTATAAGAACATTTCCACCATAACAATTACCATAATTGGATTGAATTAATGGAGTGCGAAACAAAAGACCATCATGTATCAATGTTGTCAAGTTAAGGAACTATACAACACTCTTCAAAGTTAAATGATGACCAACTTACATGAATGTTGTCAAGTAAAAATGATTTGTCAGTACTATTTGATGTATTGAGTCAAAAAATTTACTGAAATTTTTTTTGTCAAGAAATTTTTTCTGAATTTATTGTTCAACTAAAATATCAAACATAAGTTATTTTATATTTAATTCACTTTTTAAGTAAAATCAATTTATTCAATATTTTTATCACGAAAAATACAAAAGAAACTACTACTATAATATTTGTTACTAGTAATTTTCTCGTGTAAATTATTTTTAATTTAATTAATATATAGTATTAAATTATGATTACGAAGGTGGTACTGTATTTCACTATTTCTTTCTTCTCTCGTGTATATGTTTCATTTTTCTGTTTAGCTCAATCTAGTTTCATTCATTTTTCAGTAAGCTAGTACAGAATTGGATTGGATCGAAATCGGTTGATAACAATAACAATGGCTCCAATACAGATCGCGATTCTAGGAGCAGGTACATTTGTGAAGAATCAATACCTTCCAAGACTCTCTGAGATCTCACATCTTTTCAATCTCAAATCCATTTGGAGTCGAACTCAAGATTCTGCAAATGCCGCTGTTCAAATTGCTAACAAACTTTTTGGTGGAAATGTGGAATCTAAATTTGGAGATAACGGTCTCAATGATATCATTCAAGATTCTTCCATAACCGCTGTTCTTGTCGTTTTGGCTGGACAATATCAGGTACTCTCTTATATTCCATTCTTCCATAACTACTTTTTCAAAACTCAATCATTGGATAACTAACTTTTATCATATTAATTAAAATTGTATTGTATTGTATTGTATTTATTCTCTAAAGTTATTGATAAATTCATATGTAAACACGAGTGAGTGACCAAAATGACGTAAATAAAAGATAAATAACTAAATCGTTATCTGAAATTGTAGGTACAATTTTGCGTTAACTAAATTATCATTTGAGTAAATAACTTGTTCTGGTCGATAAAATTGTAGAAAGTTTTTCCCTCTATCTAGATGTATCTTCACTAAGGTTCTGTTTGGTAAAAAAATAGTGAATAGCGGGTGAGCTTATAGCAAATAGTTGATAAGCTTAGCTTATATCAGGTGAGCTTATAATGGATAGGTGATAGGGATAAGCTAGTTGAACTAGCTTATCAATATGAAATGAAATGACATAAAAATGCTACATTTAATTAATATTTAATTTTTTTCAATTAAGATTAGAGGGGTAAAATTGAGATAAATAATGATAAGTTATAATCTACTTGAATTAGCTTGACAAAAACCACTATAAGCTAATAAAAGTAAGCTATAAGCTTGTGAGAAAGTGAACAATTACCAAAAATGTCTTTATTAGTCAAATGAGCTTATAAGACATAAATTATAAGCTCAAAAATGGGTCTTGCCAAACAGACCCTTAGTTTCAAATTTATCCTCGACATTACCAATTTAATGTCATTATTAATAGTCATTCCAAATACTAATAAAGGTACGAACTTGATTAACATTTTGCAATTCCAGGGATCATTTTGAAATCATGGTAATGTGCTCATGAAGGACTAGGTTGATACAATTTTAAGGATTAAATTGGTTATTTACTTGCGGTCATTTTGAATTTTCTTTAATTTTAGGGACCAAGTTGACACTATTTTACAATTTGAAGGACTAAATTTTGTATTCACTTAATTAATCAAATATATAGCGGGTTACAATACGTCAAATGTAGAGTCATTGAAACTCCAAGGGATTGGTCTAGTGGTAAAAACACAGGTGTTGGATCTGGAGGTTTCGGGTCTGAGCTCTGCCAGTGCCCCTGGAGGGAGGTCAATATAAATACCTATCTAAGTGCTCTTGGAGCCCTAAGGTCTTCTCTGCCTTGGACTGGGTCACTGTCCCCTCACCCTAAACTTTATTGGGAAAAAAGAGTCATTGGAATCATGTTTTTTGCTGGAGTTTATTTTTCAGGCATTTTTGTTAACAAATTATCAATTCTTGCAGGTTGACATCTCACTCAAATTGTTAAAGGCTGGTAAACATGTCCTTCAAGGTAATGATTGTTGCAAATGTTGTTGTGTGTGTGTGCGCGTGTGTGCACGCGCGCAATTGTCTGGCCACTACTCATTATCCTACTGTATTGACATTTGTTACTCATTACTTTTATCATGAATTATTTTGTGCCACTGACTAAATTTCTCTTTATTTGGATGGTATGCATTGGGGGACTGATTTGGTGGATATGAAGAGAAACCGGCAGCATCTGGTAAGTAGCAGCTATAACTTTATATTGTACTATGTATCTATTATCTACTTTTGTATATAAATCATTTTTCTTTTATGGAGCAAATCATAAGAGCATTGTCTTGTTTTTGCATGATTCTAGGAAAACTACAGACCATACTTTCTTAGTCTGCATGCGATCACTTGACTATATTGCTAACTTAATTTAGGATGCTTCTCCTCCCTAGCTTCTAAGATTCTATTAACCTAATTAAGAAGATATTTGAGGAAAAACATATTGAACGTATGTACAACGTAATAATACTGAAATCAAAATGAAATTTGTTGCATTTAAGCACACTTGAGGACCTGCACACTTTCTAACGCTAAATACTTATCTATTGGAATTTTCTTGATTTAAATCAAAATGTAAGTCATGAAAGATGCCACTTTTTTTTACTGACAAGGTACTATTGCAAGTTACATTCTAGTCTTGCAGCAGTTATAGTGGGGTTTCGTGAAGAAAAAAAAAACGTAAGAAAAGAAAGAAATATTTGAAATAGGGTCATGTTAACTTGTGCCCTAAGGGCACAAGTTAAGGAGATTAAAATAGAATTAACAAATAAATTTTATATTTAAATGATAACTTTTGAAACTTTCAAAGCATTGAATGCACAACTTTTAAGAAAAAGTTTCTACATTTGGTTCCTTAACTTATGCCCCAAGGGCACAAGTTAACATTTCCCTTTGAAATAACACGAAAGAGGGTGATATAACTGCTTAGTTGATGTGATAGCCAAGCCAAGCCTATTTGTAGCAATCATGAGTCAAGTATTAAGCTGCACGCTAGCTGGATTATGGAATTTCAGCAGGGGTTGTCATTAACCATCCCATCTCACTTATATGTAATGAAAGGCCGATGATACTTAGTAGTGACTTGGAAAAACACTTTACCCTCTATCACATTGATAACTTTCATATTAGCTGATCACATATATTATTTGCCTCTCTATTAGATGGAAAGTTGCAGTTACCCTATTCTAAACTCTTAGCGTAATTATATATTAATCTGATACTGCAGGTATAACTGAGCTGGAAACTGCATTATCTAACTACAAATCGATTTCTGCTGATGCTCCTGGGCAAATAATTTGGTCTGTGGCTGAAAATTATCGTTTTGAGCCTGCCTTAGTTGAGGTATTTGTTTCTGTTTGACATTTTAACCTATGAATCTGGCTGTCCATTCACATAATTTATTTTGTCAGGGCAAGAAACTAATTGCTGACCTTGGGAAAATGATGAGTGTGCAAGTTATTATAGAAGGATCAATGAACAGTTCAAACCCTTATTTTTCAAGCTCTTGGAGGCGCAATTTTACTGTAAGTGCTATGTAATTAAGTTACACAATCTGTATTTGTTTAAGTTCAGGGGATCATTTGTACTAGCTTTGAATCACTTAATCAACTCTACTATTCTGGCATAAAAATGAAGGGGAAAAATTCACTTTATGATTTAATAATTGAAGAATATTTATCCTAAAACCACAAACTTTATGAAAGTAAAGACTAAGATTGAGATTTCTTTCTCAGATATGAAATCCTTTTAGTTTAGATGACATGGCCGCGGAGTACTGAGAAAGTCAAACATATATTCATTCACTTTCAGTTCATCACGGTTTTATGTATTTCCTTATATCTGGTTATACTAGCATGACTAATTAAAATTCAGAAATTCTTATTAACTTCCCTTACATGTAGCACAAAAGTTTAATCTTGTTTTCTCTCAACAGTATTTGGTTCCTTATGTTAAGGTATTATTTTTCCTTTCTGGCAGGGAGGTTTCATTCTTGATATGGGTGTGCATTTCATTGCAGGGTTAAGGATGGTAATATTAAAGTTTTTACTGTATAATTCACAAAACTACTTTTATTCATTAACTCTCGTTCTTCTGTATTTTGTTGCGCAATTTATGGTGCTGATAAATGCTGATTATCTTTGGTCTAATCAACTGGGACTCTTTGGCATCTGAATATTAAATTATGAATGATTCACTCTTTACAAAAACTTTCTTATTAATGTTTAATGCTTTTCTGCCGAAATAAACTTGAGTATGGAAAAGCCATTGCTTGTCTGATTTAAACGTTTTGTGAAAGAATGTATTTTGAAATGTTTCTCACTTCATGGAATGCATAAATTGTGATAGAGAACTGCTTTCATTTTGGCACCAATTTGAGGCTCGATCTGTAAAGTTGCTTATGATTCTAGAAGTTGATGAAATTTCCTGTCTCCTTAGGAAGTCAAAAGATGAAAAGAATTAATGGACAGCTCTGAATCTCTGATACAGAGTTACCTCTATATTAGAAACTTAGTAATTAGGCTTTACTTCTATACAATGATTTGATGGTGGTATCCTTTTACTCTCGACAGCTTGTTGGATGTGAGGTGGTTTCAGTTTCAGCTATGACATCTCATGTGGATTTTACCTTACCACCGCCAGATAATATATCATCTGTCTTGTAAGCCTCTATTTTCCAGAAATAACTTTACAAACACTCGACCGGAAGTCTGAAAATATTGTTGGAATGTTTATCCTCAGTCATTTGGAGAATGGATGCTCGGGAGTATTTGTAATGGTTGTCTCCTCCAGATCACCCAAGGCATGTGGTAAATGATCATTCATCTTACAAATACACACACATGCTACGCATCCCAAACAGTAGATATGCTCATAACTCAATCATTTGTTCTTGCAAGTTTTTACTCATGGAATTGAACACATTATAGATCTTGTGGCGAGTCGTTGGCATGAATGGAACCCTTCAGATTGAGCGTGGATTCCAAGGACAACATGGTTACCTGGTATGTACTATAGTTACAGTTACAGGTTTTCATAAATAATATCTTAGGTAGGATCCGAGCTTTTCCTTCAATATCCACTTAATTTGCAATTACTTCAACTAAATCACTTTCCGTTATCTTCATTACTATCTGACGTAATTATGCTATACAGATTTCATTATATGATGCTCATGGAGAATGCAAAAGTTCCTTTTTCCCTTTCAGTGGAGTAACTGAAGAGTTAAAATCTTTTTTCAATGATGTTTCTGAAAACACCCTCAAGGTAATTAGATTCTTGCAAAATGCTTCCTCAGTTCTACCTTCTCATTTTTTGGTTCCATTACAAATTCCTCGTCTATATCTTTGTTCATCGTGTTCCTTTCTTATTCTCAATTATATATCCAAACTTACCACAAACAGTTGATTCAGAAAATTTCATATACACATAATAGTTAATGGATATACATGTATACAATGATAAAAAAAAAAAAAAAAAGTTCATGCTGGGAGGTATTCTCTAGTCTAATTCACTTCCATTTTGCAGAAGGGCGGTCAGCCTGAGCATCGCCTCTCTTTTGTCGAGGGTGCGAGAGATGTTGCTCTTTTAGAGGCAATGCTTGAGTCTGGATCAAAGCAGGGCGAGCTAGTTCATGTGAAAAAGTTTTGAGGTAATCATAGAACTCTTTGCATGGCCTCTTCATTCAATATCTACAGATATTTATGCCGAGTTCCAAAAAAAAAAAAAAAGAATCTACAGATATTTACCAAGTGAAGATGAACAAGTCCGTGGATCAAACAGGGAGATCAATGTGATTGGATGAAGTTATAGGATTTGTATACATTTATTGAAATTTATGACTGGTATGCTCATGCTGATGCATCTGAAACTTCTAATATCTCGAGGTTAAGTATTTGAAATAATGCAATGTAAGTTGAATTATTATAGTGTCCCATGCATCTGTTGATACAGGGACAAATTAGGTGCTCTCATATTTTCTTTTACTGCACGGCAAATCTTGCGTGTTTGTGCCCAAAAGAAAATGCTAATCTTGGGCACAAATTAACTTTTCATCTTGATTCATGAACTTTGTTTATTTCAATCGGATGTAAACCTGACACGCTTTGAGTACTTGATAGAATTTTATTATGCAGATTGTGATTGTTTTGAAGTCTATTATTATGCATTTTTTTATTTTTGTATCGTTTCGTAAGATTTTTCATTTCTTGGTCCTTGAAGCCATACATCCAACTCCAACAATGAAGACTTTGTAGTTTTTGTCTAATGACAAACATAATCAGAATCTTGGAACCAATGATTACGTGAGACACCATGGTATGATGCAATGTCTTAGCACACTGCCACATCCTTGATTTTGTACCCTTTTAAGACTGAATCAAGAATGAAATTTTTATATTTGTTATAGAAATGTCTCCTCTTGTTTTGTTTTGATATATGTAGATATGTCTCTTTCATAAAAAAGGTACCATTTGTCAATGCATCTAATATAGTTTTGGAGTATATTCTTGTTTGAGTCATAGCGAAAACGAAACCGTAACGGCCTGCTAAAATCTGTGGCATAGTGGGAGACTAAAGTATACTGTTTAACCCAATAATTAACTTAAATAAACATTCATAATCATCATTTATTTATTTGACTTTTTTTTTACAAATTTATTTGACTTGTTAATAAGCTAATGTCAGTGTTTTGTTATAAGAGTTTACTTTATTTTTATACATTTATATGTCCAGTTACAGTTCAACTACTAAAAAATTCTGGAAAAGAAAAACTCAACTCTCAAGCAAATGGAAAAAAAAAATTATCTGATATATTGCATCCCCATGTATATGTATGCAATTATTTTTCCTACAATAAGTTAATATTAAACAATATGACCAAATAATAGGACTCAAGAATATCCCAAAAATAAAAATAAAAATAAAAATAGGACTCGAGAATATATGAATTTTTATTTTGAATGTTTTTTTTTCTATGTTATTTAGATATTATAGAATACCTATAATATCTATATAGTAGTAATAAGAAATTAAGAATACATTCCTTCAAAATAATAATAATAATAATAATTAAGAATACATTTTATATAGCAAATTCCAAATTGACTCGAAAATGAACCAAAAACTTAGAAGTTATAAAGCAAGTCAGAATATATTATTGACGGGTGCTTACCACATAGATACTATTGGTTTTTCTGGTGAATATATTATTGGTTATTTTCTTCATAAAATAATATATGCAGAACTTGATACCTAAACTACAGGAAAGACAAAAAATAAAATAATGTACATTTCATCATGCTTCGAAAATTCCGTTAAGCTTCAATGAGTAATATATAAATAAGCACATTGTGATGATTCCGAATCTTGAAAAGCATATAATTATCCACAGTGAGTAAATCATGTTTGCATATTGGATGAGAGGTACCAAACTCTTTGCATATTGTTACACATAAATCGACAATAATTTGATCATTGTTTAAATATGTGATTAATTACATGAATATGAATATTATCGTTTAAATATGTGATTAATTACATAAATATGAATATTTGAAAAACATTTGTTGAGGGAGCATCATAAGTGAGCTAAAGACCACCAAGAGAATTTGACAACACATTTTTACTCGAAACCTTATAGCATTGAGTATATGAATCACATCTCTAATATATCTTTCATTTAGTTCATTTCTAATCAATGTATAACCAACCACTCACATTTAAATTCCAACACTATAACAATGTGATTTAGTTGCATGTGTTTGTACATGTAGAAATTTTTTTGATCTAACAACGTTAATGATCACAAGGATGATAAAAAAAATGTCACCATCAGACGTATTTTTCCAAGGTAATATTCCTTAGATAATCCTATGTTGGCATCTGTTGGATACACAGTAAAATTCTAGTAGTTATCGAGGACCAGGTAAACAATATTTTCATCTTGTCACTACTCTATGGATTTTATAATCTTATAAATTGAACCCTTTCATTCATATTATATATACTACACCAGTGAGCTCAGCAGTTTCATTCATATTTCCTTACATGCCATTTGGCATTCACTAAGAATAACCAAATTAATGTGTTTCATCATCACTCAGGTAACTATAATACAAGTTACTACTTTTCTTCTCTTTACTACATTTTTTCTTGCTTATCATTTTTTGCTAGCTTTAACTCATTTCTATACCAACATGTTTCATATTTGGTATGAGAAATTGTCTGATATTTTCCCACAACATAAACATGTATATGGAACTATATGTCATGCATTATTCACTTCAAAATATCAAGAGTTTATGCTGATAATGATATTGCAATCATCACAGCAAGTATTGCATGCAATGCTCCTAGCTGGTTAAGTCCTCATCAAGATTGATAATACACTGCACACTTCTCATCTCAAAGGTATGTATATCTGTCTCCCCATTTATCTCTAAAACTAGTGAATCATGTCTTTTCTAAATTTAGTAACTTATCCCTTAAGGAAAGGAAAAAAACTTGTTCAGAAGATCATATTAAATTCCCTGAATAACCAAACTTGTTTAGCAACTTCCTTTAGGACCTGTTTTGGTTTATTTATTTGAGTTTACCTACTGGCATAAACACTACTGTTTGGAAGTGCCGATGGAAACAATGTATAACATGTCCATAAGCTGTTTTAAGCTTATTTCCTTAAGTTCTCCAGGATAGCTTGTAAAAATGACTTATAGCTTATATGAGAATAGTTTGACTTCAGTTTACTTTAGTTATAGACATAGCTATCTTATACAAAAACACTTATACGATAAGCGCCTAATTACATTGTTTATCCAAACATGTTCCCGTATTTCAATTCTTGTTAAATTCTTGTAAAGACGAATGCAGTCATTGTAGTAGTACTGATTTCTTCAACTGATTTCGGCAGCTTTCTCATAGGTATTTAATTCAAAGATGGATCCTGAAAGATCAATAGAGGAGCAATTCTCCAAGCTACATCCTTCCTTGCCATTAAACACCAGAATTGGAATAGTAGGTGCTGGTCCAAGTGGCATATCAGCTGCTTATGCATTATCAAGGCTTGGTTATAATAATATCACTGTCTTGGAGAAACACCATGCAGTTGGTGGCATGTGTGAATCAGTAGAAATTGAAGGTACACTAGCTATACCATAACAACACTCTATTAACTATACTCTACAGCTGATTCAATTGACTATGAATATAACTAAAGTGACTTTGATATTCAATAAATTTTAGAGATTTAAAAAAAAATAACAGAATTTTGTGTTTGTTTACCATAATGAAAATCATTTTAGAAAAAAAAAAACAGTTATCGAAAATTATTCTTAAAAGAAGCTACTTAAAACAACTTCTCATTCGAAGCAGTTTTTAATTTCTTTAGACTCTCATTTTTTAAAAAAATCCGCAAGAAACGGATAAAAATATTGAAAGCGATTAGTTTATTTATTTATTTTAAAAGAGTTTTGTACAAAAAAACTTTAACAAACGAGCCCTATATATGTTTATGTAGGAAAAGTTTATGATCTGGGAGGGCAAGTTCTGGCTGCAAGCAGTGCTCCTGTCATCTTTCACTTGGCAAAAGAGACAGAATCTGCGCTAGAAGAATTGGACTCTCACAAGCTAGCTATTATTGACACTTCCTCAGGAAAATACCAAGATATTAAAGTTGCTGATGATTATGTATCTGTTATGTCACTTACACTGAAAATCCAAGTTAGTCTTCCGTTTATCTTAGACAGATACATAAAGAAAATAATTTAGTTCCTATGAGTTGACAATTGAAAGTTGAATATTGTTAATTCTTCTTGTGATATTAACAGGAAAAGGTGAAGAATTCCAGTCGTTTTGGGGTCCACGCTGTCAGTGAAGTTGCCGCGGACTTAACTACAGAATTTCTTAAACATCATGGACTGAAATCAGTTCCTAATTCTGTTGCATATGGTTACACAGCTTCAGGATACGGATTCATACAAGACATGCCTTATGCTTACATTCATGAATTTACCAGAACATCCATGGCTGGAAAAATTCGACGATTTAAAGGTGGATATACTAGTCTATGGAAGAAGATTGCAGACTCACTTCCTACAAAGCTTCACTGTAACACTGAAGTGTTGGCAATAAGGCGGAATTCTGACAGTGTCAATGTTAATGTCAAGATCTCAAATGAAATTGAGACGATGGAATTTGATAAGATCATAGTCTCCGGTAACTTTCCACTAAAATATGGAAGAACTTACAGATCAGCGCCTTCAAATTGCATAGGTATGTAAACTTCTAACTGCTCCATATTTACTTATTATGTTTGTTGACTACTTCATCCTGATAGATACCTGATGAGGTTAAGTATTGTTGCAGATTCTGAAGAAGAGGTGATGGATGCTAGTGACATTGAAAAGGAGTTATTCAGCAAAGTAGAGATAAATGACTACTACACCACTGCTTTTAAGATCAAAGGGCTGGATCATATGCCAGTTGGATTTTATTATTTTAATGAATACATGGATGATCCGAGTACAATCGGAAATCCAGTTGCCATGCAGAAGTTTTATGCTGATACTGATATATTCTTGTTCTGGTCATATGGAAACTCCTTTGATATTAAGGGACCAACTATCACTGAACTTGCAATCAAAGCAATAAAAGCTATAGGGGGAGAAGTTGAGAGCTTCATTCTTCAGCGTCGCTTTAAGTATTTTCCTCATGTTAGCAGCCAAGGTATTTCAGAGGTTTTTAAATTTCCATGTTCTCCCTTTCAAGTAGTAAGGATTCTGAATTTTCAAGTTTGAATGCAGATATGAAAAATGGATTCTACGAAAAGTTGGAATCAGAGCTCCAAGGTTCAAGGAATACTTATTATGTCGGTGGACTTATGGCATTTGAGCTCACGGAGAGAAACTCATCTTATGCCATGGCTCTTATGTGCAAGAACTTTGCAAGTAGCAGTGATTTGCCAGTGTTTCCTTACACTAAGGTAATTTGACATTTATATATTATTACCTGGTATAAATTTGAATATTCCAGACTTTTAATTAATTTTGGGAAGTCATGTTTTCCATGTATATAAAGTACTTACGAAAAGTATGTCTTATGCAGAGTTTGTTTCCTTTGCAAACCGAGTTTCAGAGAAAGGAACCCAAACAACTAGCTGAATTGCCCGGCGTACAATTTCCCAATTTGCCTACTTTGAATGGCTATTTAAAGCACTGGGGAACCCATCCCGTCACTGAAGACAGAACCCTTTATAGTTGGATAAATGAAGAAGGGACAGCGACCAGTAAGAGGACATACAGAGAGCAACATTTAAATGCTTCTTGCATTGCAAGTAAGCTCTTAAAAAGCCAAAAGCCGGTTATCAAGCCCGGTGACAAGGTTCTTCTAGTCTACGTTCCCGGTCTAGATTTCATTGATGCATTCTTTGGATGCCTAAGAGCTAGAGTTATACCAGTCCCGGTTCTTCCCCCAGATCCCATGCAAAGAGGCGGACAAGCACTTTTGAAAATTGAGAACATTGCCAAGTCATGTGGCATAGTGGCAATTTTATCAACAGTTGCTTATCACTCAGCAGTACGTGCAGGTTTAGTGAAAAACTTTATCACATTGAAAAATGGGAAATCCTCTGCTCGGTGGCCGAGTCTTCCGTGGCTGCACACTGATAATTGGGTCAATTACTCAAGAAGTTCTGCTATGGAAGATCTATATGATGATCAGCGTGAATCTCAGCCTGGTGATATATGTTTCTTGCAGTTTACTTCAGGATCGACTGGTGATGCTAAAGGAGTCATGATCACCCATGGAGGGCTAATTCACAATGTGAAGCTGATGCAAAGCAGATACAAGAGCACCTCAAGGACAGTACTAGTGAGCTGGCTTCCTCAGTATCATGACATGGGGCTGATCGGAGGACTTTTTACAGCTCTTGTTAGTGGTGGAACTGCCCTTCTGTTTTCACCAATGACATTCATCAAGAAACCACTCTTATGGATAGAAACCATGAGCAAGTATCAAGCAACACACAGTGCTGGACCTAACTTTGCTTTTGAGTTAGTGGTTCGAAGGTTAGAGTCTTCTGACAAGGCTAAACTTCAGAATCTAGACCTTTCATCCATGATTTTTCTTATGGTGGCTGCTGAACCAGTGAGACAGAAGACTCTAAAAAGATTTCTTGAGCTGACCGGTCCTTATGGCTTGTCTCAAAAGGCGATGGCTCCTGGATATGGCTTGGCAGAGAATTGCGTTTTTGTTAGTTGCGCATTTGGAGAAGGCAACCCTATTCTTGTTGATTGGCAGGGACGCGTGTGTTGTGGATACGTTCATCCAGGGAATGCAGATGTTGACATCAGAATAGTTGATCCTGATGGCATTGAAGAGCTTCAGGAAGATGGAAAAGAAGGAGAAATCTGGATCAGTAGTCCAAGTGCAGGAATAGGATACTGGGGGAAGGAAGAACTGAGTCAGTCAACTTTCCAAAATCAGCTTCCGAACCATCCTGGACGCTTCTACACAAGAACCGGAGACTTGGGAAGGATAATTGATGGAAAGCTATTCATCACTGGAAGAATCAAGGATCTTATAATTGTTGCTGGAAGAAACATCTATTCGTCAGATGTTGAGAAGACGGTAGAGAGTTCGTCTGAACTTCTTCGTCCAGGGTGTTGTGCTGTCATCGGCGTCCCTGAAGAAACTTTATCAGCAAAAGGGATTTCCTTGCCGGATGGTTCTGATCAGGTTGGTTTGGTTGTGATTGCAGAACTGAGGGATGGTAAACCAGTTAGCAAAGATGTGGTTGAAGATATTCAGACTCGCGTGGCGGAAGAACATGGAGTCAATGTTGCTTCTGTCAAGTTGATCAAGCCTAGAACCATCAGCAAAACAACATCAGGAAAAATTAGAAGATTTGAATGTCTCAAACAGTTTACAGATGGAACACTGAATTTGGTGCCACAACCTATTCTGACAAAGAAAAAACTGGTAAGGTCGTTCACTACAGGAACGTGTAAAGAAGGAAGAACACCCCGAGCACAGCTAGCGAATAGCACACCTATAACTAGTCCAAGAATTGGTAACAAGGAAATTATGGAATTCTTGAAAAGGCTTATTTCTGAGCAGGCTGGAATCCCGGTAAGCAAAATCTCTGTTACAGACAACATGTCAACCTATGGAATGGATTCAATCAGCGTGGTTAAAGCAACTCAAAAACTCTCAGATTTCCTTGGAGTTACTGTTGCAGCTATAGATGTTTTCAGTGCTTCCTGCATTCAAGAATTGGTCAACTTCTCAGAGAACCTTCTGTTGAAGTCACAACCTAACCTTTTGAGCAATCCATCCTATGCTCCAGAAGCTGAAACTGAGTCTACTGAATTTATTGTGGATGTGTCCAAGCCTCACCAGTGGGGTATACATTTACTTCAACTCTTGGCACTTGTTTTCATTTCTATCCTTCTGGTTTCTCCTGCTTATCTGTCCATCACTACTTTTCAAAGTCTCATCGCAAGTTTCGGTAAATCAGCATATGGAATTCCTTTGTCAAACTATATATTTTCACTTGCCTTGGCACCACTTTCTTGGATCCTTTGCATTGCTTCTACATGCATTTGCATTTCATTTTTTGGAAATTCTTTCTTGAGGCCAAATTATGCTCTTACTCCTGAAATGTCTATCTATTCAATTGCCTTTGTCAAGTGGTGGGCGCTTTATAAAAGCCAGGAAATTTCTTCCAAAGTTCTGGCAACACACCTCAAAGGAACTGTGTTTCTGAATTACTGGTTTGAGATACTTGGTGCAAGAATTGGTTCCTCAGTTTTGCTTGACACGGTTGACATCACAGACCCGTCACTAGTTTCAATTGGTGATGAAGCTGTCATTTCTGAAGGGGTTTTGGTTCAAAGCCATGAGGTAAAGAATGGAATTCTTAGTCTCCATCCTATTAGGATTGGCCGAAATTCTTCGATTGGACCTTATGCTGTTATTCAAAAAGGAAGTATTATCAAAGAAGGAGCTGAGATACAACCACTACAAAAAGTTGAAGGAGGCCAACATGTTCTCAAAACTGCAAAGCTTAATAATGTTAAAGAGGTTAGTTCCAAGTACCAAAACATTTTATATTCCAATACCATGCAAAAGTTTCAATTTTTTTTTTTCGGTAATTAGATGCAAGAATTAGAGGTTAGCAGTTGTGTTATTTGGACATGAAGTTACAAACATCGTATGTGACACTGTGTTTATCAATATCTCTCTTTTACTTTATATCCTCTACAACTTACACACATTTCAAAAACACACACAAAATCCAAATTCAACATCAAAATTTTGAGTCAAAAAATCATGTCTATAATAATTGTCCATGATTCACAATATATTAAATATATAACAGAAATTGATATTTATTTATTTTTTTCTTTGGTTTCAGAATGCGGTGTTGCTTGTTACTACCACCAAAACCGAGTCTGATGCTATATACCATTTTCTTGGGATTTATCTTGTTGCCTTTGTTAGTTCCCTTGCTGCAGCTATTACTTACTTCATGTATACATGGTTCTTCCAAAAACCTGCTTCAATCCAAAGCTTTTCATTTGTTTGCATATGTGGTGCCTTTCATTGGATTCCATTCACTATTACTGCATATGCTACCATGTTTTCTGAAGTTCAATCAAATCCCATTGCCTTTGCCATTTCATTTACATGTGCTTACTTGCTTCATGGTCTCATACTCACCTCTCTCACATGTTCTTTGACTCGTTTACTCAAAAGTCAAAAGCAAACACACTTCAAAACCTGGCTTCAAAACCAATTGACTCTTTCCTGCCACCTTAGATTTGCAAAGCTTCTCTCAGGAACAGAAGCCTTCTGCGTATACTTACGCCTTATCGGTGCCAAAATTGGTAAGCATTGTTCCATCAGAGCGATCAATCCAGTTTCAAACCCCGAGTTAATGTCAATTGGTGATGGTGTTCATCTTGGTGACTTTAGCCGCATAATCACTGGTTTCAACTATTCCGATGGATACACTTGTGGAAAAATAGAGGTTCAAGATAACTCAGTTGTAGGTAGTCAAAGCCTAATTCTCCCTGGTTCACTTGTTGAAAAGAATGTCATTCTAGGCGCACTTTCAGTTGCTCCAATGAACTCTATACTACATGAAGGTAGTGTTTACATTGGATCTCAGACCCGAGTTACAATGCAGAACTCGGGAAATGCTAATTTTGATGAAAGAATAGAGGAGATGGACATTGACTACAAGAAAATAGTTGCGAATTTGGCTGCAAATTTAGCTGTAACAACTATGAATGCTAAAGCAAGATATTTTCATCGCATCGGTGTTAGTGGAAAAGGGCACTTAAAAATATACAACAAACTTGAGGGTATTCCAATGCACAAGATTTTTTACCCTGGGAAAAGCTACCCTATCATAGTAAGACATAGTAATAGCTTGAGTGCTGATGATGATGCAAGAATTGATGCGCGTGGCGCTGCTTTGAGGATATTTTCTGATGAACCCGCTACAGATTCTTCTGATTCTCCTCCTCCTACTCTCATTGACTTAACACTAAAAACAGGAAATGCATTTTACGCTCGAACTCTTGCTGATTTTGCAAGCTGGCTTGTGTGTGGACTTGCTGCAAGGGAAGAACTGGTAAAGAGTGCTCCACATGTTCGTGAAGCAGTGTGGAATTCGCTAAGACATGCTGATTCGTATGCCGAAATGCATTACTACTCAAACTATTGCAGGCTCATGCGGTTCGAAGATGGACAACAAATGTATGTGAAATTCAAGTTAAGGCCTCATGACACCAGCATCAGTGAAGACAAAGGTAAAGTTAATCCAACAGGGATTCTGCCACCAGAGACAGGTGCAATTCCTAGAGATGAAAATGATTCACGTCCTTTGCTTTTCCTTGCTAATGATTTTCAAAACCGTGTTAGTTCCTCCAATGGAGTTTCTTATGTTTTTCAAATTCAAGTAAGGCCAGTTCCAGACGATACACAAGGCCGCGAGGTTGCATTGGATTGTACTAAACCATGGGATGAAAATGAATTCCCTTTCATTGATGTTGGAGAGATTAACCTCAATGAAAATCTTCCTATGGAAGATTCACAAAAGCTTGAGTTTAATCCTTATCTTAAAAGCAATGAGTTAGATACAATTTCAGCTACTTCCAGCACACAAAGTGCTTCAATTGATCACGGCCGTTCATTGATCTATGAAATTTGTCAGCACGTGCGCAATAGACAGCGACTCCCAGAAGCTTGGAGAAACCTTGTACAACAATCCAATGTTAAGGTTGACTTGTCCTGTTGTCCAATAGCATCATCAGCTCCATTGCCTGAAAAAGAACCATTGCTGAAAAAGAAACTAACACCGGCATTAACATTGACAAGAACATGGTATCAAACATTCTCAGCACTCTTCATTCAGCCATTACTACAAACAATTTTACCTCACATGGTAATTGGTTTAGCTGTTTTTGTTCCTCTAAACATGGTTGTTTATTTTAAGGATGTCAAAAAACTTCCACTCCATTGGTTGCTTCCATTTTTTTGGATCCTCTCAGGTTTTATAGCTGCTTTATCATGTGTTATAGCCAAAAGGGTACTTGTAGGAAAAAGGAAACTTGGTGAAACAATACCTATATGGAGTAAAAGAATTGTCTTTGATAGCACATGGCAAGCTATAAGAACATTGGTTGGTGATTACTTCATGGATATAACAAATGGCTCATTTTTGTCTGTGATTTGGATGAAAATGATGGGTGCTGAGATTGAAATGGATGGTGTTTATGTGGATAGTAACGGAGCAATGTTGAATCCTGAAATGGTGAAGATTGAGAGAGGTGGTTGTATTGGAAGAGAGGCATTGTTGTTTGGACATATATATGAAGGTGAAGAAGGTGGAATGGTGAAATATGGAGAGATTAAGATTGGTGAAGATGGGTTTGTTGGTAGTAGAGCTGCGGTTATGCCTGGTGTGGAAGTTGAGTGTGAAGCAAGTCTTGCTTCTTTGTCTCTTGCCATGAAAGGTGAAATCATTAGGTCAAGATAGATATTATCATATTCATTTCAATTATATATTTTGTGCATGTTTGGTATCACGGTGACTTTGTTGAAAACATGGTGAAATGTCATGATTTTATATGCCCGGTGTAGTTTTTACAAAATTATATTGATTCATCATGATTCAGTGAAGTCATTGTAATATGCAACATGAATTATACATACTATGTGTATGTGGTATATTGTATGTTGAGAAATGCTAGGGACACACTCCTGGTTTGATTTTTATGATGATAAAGAATTATCCCAAGCTGTTTAATGATGTGATATGATTCTTGATAAAATATATATATATATATATATATATATATATATATATATATATATGATAATATGTTACCATATAATAATGTGGGTCATTACTCATTACTGTATTATATATCTATTCCGTTCATTTTTGTTTGTCATTTTTTAGAAATATTCTATATACTTTTTTTGAAGGAGAAATATTCTATATACTTGTTATTTTTAAAGTTCAATTCAATTTTTTTTAAGGCTTTAAAGTTTAATTAAATATTAATTATTATTTTATCAAAATATTTTTAAATATTTATTGTAAATAAAGAAATAAAATGAGATAATAAATAGTTAAGAATATTAAGGAAAACTGATAAATAAGTCAATTAAAAGTAACAAAATTTATTAATTTGTTAGTATGTGTAGTAAATGATTCTAAAATAACAACTTGCTCTCTCAATTTTTATTAAATTATATAAATATCTATATATGTGTGACGAGAGCATTATTCCAAAGTTTTAGACCAACGGATCACGATCAAAATTGATTCATTGAGACAATATTCCAGTGTAATGCTTTGTCTACTATAGATTTTAGGTGGATTTATTTAAAATTAGTGTGTGGATAACTCAATTATGATGCTCCAACGTGATAGGCTAAACTTTGTTGTTCCACTATAGTAAAACTTGTTCCACTATATAATAATAACTCGCATTCCCTCAAAAAAAAAAAAAAACTCACATATTGACTATGAGTAAAGGAATGTTTTTTCTTCTTTTCTTCCTTTCTTTTGAAGACTATACTTTTACATGATTGACAGGCTTTTAAAATAGAGCAATTAAAAAGAGACTTGATAGATATGTGACTACTAATGTGTAGTTTCATCTCATCCCTCAAGCAAATATTAATAATTTGATAGCCCAACCCTCAAAGGTTGTTTCGTGGTGAAATATTGAGACTTATGAGTGTGCTCCTTTATAGATTTCGAGTTCGAATCACTTAGAGGCAAACAATTCACGTGTTAGATCAGTCTATACAGAGTTTTGCTCTGATTTTAGTTGGGTCCTTCGCTGGTGGATGGTGGAATTGGTCCTTCGGATCAGCCATTCTTATATTATATTGCTTTAATGTACATTAAAACTAAAGGATACAATAGCATGAACCTTGGGGCGCAATTATTTTAAGTACAGGGAAACATTGTCTTGCACTCGATTATTCAAGGATAAGTTCTTTCCTAAGTGTGATTTCCTCTTAGCATTGTTTGGCCACAATATATTCCAGATATGTATGGAAAAAATATTTGGAAATTGGAATGCACAAATTTTTGTGAAAGAAGGAAAAAGATGGTGCAATGGATATGGGGGACACTATTCCTGTTTGGAATGAGTAGTGGTGAATTGACGGTGATGTGTTAATTTCTTTGGACGACCTACATCCTTCTTTGGCTTATTTGAAGGTTGTAAATCAAAACCCTTATATAAATAGAGCTATTTCAAGGGAACTGTTCTGCTGATTTGGCAATTTCTGAGTAATTTAGAGTTAATTTTCTTGTTTTGAGTTTTTAATAGGGAGTGGCCCGCTTAATAACCCATCATTATTGCTAAGAATAGGTAAGTACACCTATTAACATATTTAATTCCTGATTTTGCCTCTTTTAAGACCATGTGATCTGCATTCCCTATTAACACGCTCCCCAATACCTGTGTTTTCTGCGGTTTCAACGCTTTCTGCTGTTAGGAAGTGATGGTTTGATTATATCTTAATATAAAATGTACATCTAATTGGTTTAATATTACAAACAATACAGACGCTCCACCTTATATGGCCAAAAAAACATTATTTTAAACACTACACAATTTGAAAGTTTTGATTTTATTTTTCTATATATACACAATGCCTTCGTTGCAGATCTTTTTCAATTTCCATTTCCTTCCACCTCTATATAGCTGTCATTGAAATCTTCATCAGTTTTCATTTGTTTCCTTTTCTTTTGTATTCCCTGCAAAAAATTTGAAGATGGATAAAATTATTAGAAAAGCTATTACATGAGAAAGTTGATGAATGAGACAACAACAAATATGAAGGAATACGAGATAAATTGTGTACTACTCCAAACCATAGTGGTTGACCTCTTCATTTCTTGCTTCTCAGATATACAAAGGTATTCCTTATATTTCTAATATACATCCTTCTAATTAGGACCATTTTAATGTATGTTAATTCTAATATACATCCTTTTTAGGTGTACTTTGCAGGCAGAAATTGTGAAGACAATGTTTGTTCATCAAAAAAGTTTTGAAGGCTCTAATTGTAAGTTGATGATTTAAATTCTGAACATCCTGAAGCAATCTATAATATTTTTTGTATTCAGCTGGGCTTATTTGTTATATTTAAGTTGATGATTTAAATTTTGAACATCCTGAAGTACCCACACCAGGAAAAGTTTATTGTTCAAGTTTAAATTCCAATTTTTATTATAAAATGACATCTGTCTAACCACATTTAAAAAGAAAGTAACATATTTTCTAAGGGATGCTTGCATAATATTCAAGAACCACTGAAGATTTACAACACACCAAGAGTCCAAAAAAGGTACATGTAATTTAGAGTTAAAGGCTTCTTTGTTGAATTATCTCATGTAGAGTTAAAAGATTAAATTCAGGTTTTGAAGTAAAAAAACATATGGGTTTCAAAAAGATTAAGACTTCAGGTTTTTCGGTAAATATGATACTTTGAATTGCAGCTTTTTCAAAGTGTCATATTTTTCATATTACTTTTACCGAGAAACCAAAATTTGTCATATTATTAGTAATCACATTAGGACTTCATGTTTTTCATTTAGAAATTCGGTAGAAAAAGGAAAACTTACATGCCTTTGTTTTCATCATGTCTAACTATTGACTCCTTGCAGAACTGTTGCTTCTAGCAGCTCCCCAAACTAAACCACATCAGATACTGACAAAGAAACAAGAAACAAAACATGTTAAATATTAAAACAAAACAAAAATGAAATTAAACAAGCAAGATACAATAAAACAGTAAAAGGAGAGCTTATTCTATGACAATTGGCATAAGGGACAAGATTACTTAAATGTCCTAATTAAAAATATTATTTAAAATTTGGAACTTTTTATTTTAGTGTTGTCCAGATGATACAAAAATTGTCATTCTACTATGCTAATAACTTAATAAGCCTTTTGTCCCATCACATCTATTTGAAATGCTTGGGCTATAAATACAAAACAATGTAAATTGATTAGCGAAGAAACATAATTAAAATGGAGAGAAAAAAACGTACAGTAGGTGAATCTAGGCGAGGGAAGTGGTTGTCTCATCACCCTCAAGGATATTAACTGCAAAAAACAAGAGCAATCAGTTGAACGCATAAGAGACACACTCAATTCAGAAGCTTAAATTTAATTTGTTTCTTTTCATGTAAGCATTCCTTTTAAGAGGCTAAACAACCATAAATTAGTCTATGAGTATAATTGGGTTATGCAACACTGCAATATAATAGAACTTATCAAGAACATAAAGCAGGAAATAATATAACTTTTGCTTGAAAGATTCCCAACAGATATTACCAAACTGATCGAATTAATCATCATTAATTGCTTTAGTTATTTGTCAACAAAGGGAAATTTGGTTTGTTTGTTTGTTTATTTGATATTGGTGCTAAATTCAGGATGCTAACATTATATAATTGCTTTGTTTGAATGTATGAAATAATTATGATAGTGTTCAAATGTATGATTCAAGATGACTGTATCATGTGAAGATGATTTTTACTGAATCATACAAGTTAAACTTTAACTCAAACCCAAGATATTAGCGAGCAAAGTTGTTTTTTCTTCAAATGATCACTATATCACCAAATCATAATTAAGTAATCCATTCCATAGTGAAGAAGTTCGTAAATTACCATTTGAATCAGTTAGAAATTGAGCATCTACTCTGCAAACAGCCATTCGACGAAAAACTTCATAGACCGTTGATGTTTCAGGCACCATCAATGACTTTGAAAGTTGCAATGATGTCAGGTTCATCTCCCCCCCTAATCCAAAACCAAGAAGAAACAAAGTTATCAGTGCACGAAATAAAAATGTTAATAGAAAGTGCAGGAACATAAGACAATATGTTAGAGTGCAGTGTCATAGATTGTTATTTCTCTTTCAACATATGTAAGAATATTCAACCATTTAGACTTATTTACCACCAATAAAAAAAAAATGATAAACAACCCAAATTTACCTCACTTACAGCCAAGTCATAAAGTATGTTTGAATCTAACACAAATTATTTTAAATTTTTGAAGCACATATGATTATTTTTTATGCAATAAGTCCAAGGTGTTAATATAATTTAACAAAAAGGTTCTCATGTTATATTAAAGAATGCAGTTTATCTATTATTGAGCAGTGCTTGCTTGTTATATTCAAGTTGTTGATTTATATTCTAGACAGTGCTTGAAGCACCCACACCAGTAAATTATATCCAAAAATGCAACTTTTCTAAACATACATTTAGAAAGAAAACTAACACATTTTATGCAGTGCTTGCATTCCATTCAAAAATCGTTGATTTACAACACCAAAAGTCCAAGAAAGGTACTTGAAAGCATGTTCCACATAATAATCAAATGCATAAGGTGTATCCTTAAAGTTTTAATTCTTATCAAATTTGGCCGAGGTGTAATGGCTCTCATCATAACATGGGAAATTGGATGAGTAAGACCTTTAGATCAGATTATCATCTTATTATTATTATTTCCATTTGAATCGGGATATGAGTATCAACAAAGACAATATGGACACAACAAATGCAAGTTGTAGAAAACAAAATTAACACTCAAAGGATAAAACTCATACCTTCATTAACATGTCATTAGAAACATATTGAGAAGATGAAAATACTTTGTTATAGACAGATTTTTAAAATAAAAAAAAATCTTCAAAATACCAAAATGCTAAATCACAAATATAGAGGAGTCACATTTTTTTTCTTAACCCAAGAAAATAATAATAATAACAATAATAATAGAAAGAAGAAAAAGACTACTTTTTTTACACAAATAAACAAAATATAAACTAATGGAATAAAGTTGAGACTTTGTTACAAACAAATTTAGAATTAAAAAAATGGCAGAGTACAAAGACAAAAATAGAGAAAGAAATTTTCCAGAAAAAAAATTGTGATTAATTTTTACTCAAATAAAAAAAATGTACATATAAAAGAAGATGGATTTTTATTCTATATTTTTACAAGAAACGAGGCTTTGTTCTAGACAATTTAAACATTGTTTTATCCGATGCAAAAATTGGTAGATCCTCAAAAATAGTGAAAAAGAACAAACAAACCTCAAACAACATTCCTTCAAATAGCTGAGGTGAAAATACTCCAGTTAATATTTTTATTTGTGGGTTTTATTGTGAATATCAAGGAGGTTCTACTTTGTAACTTGGTTTCGTCAATGGAAGCTTGTGATGGCTGGAAAACGAACCAGAAATGACAGTCTAAAAAATAGAGTTTGTAGATCTAAAAACTAAAGATAAGAGTTTTATAGAGGAGAAAGGGGGGATCATGATGGTGGTTTTATTTTAGTATGAAGCGGTCGGAGTTGATGAAAAAAGAAGAGAGAAGGTGGATGCAATGGTGGTGGAGAAGGAAAAGGTGAAAAAAAGAAAGAAAAGAGAAGGGTAAGAAGGGAACACATGCAGGCAAATGGGAACCACATAATATTAACACTATGTAGCGCTGGACAAATAATTCATTTCCGCCCGAAACCGTAATATCCGGCCCACATGAAACCGAAGCGGGCGGGTCACACGGGTTGACCGGTTGACACGGGTCAATAAAACTGGGTAGTGTTGGTTATGAATGGATCGGTTCGGTTTCTTTATTCAGGCCCAACGGAAACCGCAGCCGACCGGCCCAGTTCTTATATAATTATCATCATTTATTAATAAAATATAACACATGTAACACAGCAACACACAGGCTGTCACAAGTTACAAAATATAATAAAAAAAGTTTAGACTCCACTCTTAAACGATGTCGTTTGTCATTCTTATATAAAACACCACTCAGACTCATTTCCCCATCCCAGTAAAACCCTAAAACCACTCCTCCGCCGTTTCACTCCACCGCTGTTTCACTCCTCCTCCGTTCAACTTCCAGATTTCGCCTGTTCCAGCTCTCTCGTCTCATCAACGACTATCCACCATCATCGTTACATAGTATGTAATGGTTTTTTTTTTCCGTTTTCCCTATATTCATAGTTTAACATTTGTCTCACACACTTCTGTCTTGACCTAGGTTTGTTCATCTCCTATCCAATACTGTTGAGCTATGGTGGTCTATCATTTAAAAAGATTTAATTTTGTTCATTTCTTATCGTTGATTGATAAAAGGTAGGAGCTAGGGTTTTGATTTTGTCATTTTTAATTTTGGAAGATGAGTAAAATTGACATTTACAGTTCTTAGTTTGTGGTTTTTTTTCTATAAAGAACACATCTTTGATTTGATTTATACGCTTATTTGTTATTTATTTGATTTGATTAACACTTTTTTTTTGTTACTTTTATTTCAGCTTATTACTTGTAGAGCATGAGGAAGGAAATTGATCTTATCACTATAACTGATAAAAAGGTAAAAGCTATTAAGATATGTTGTTTGATTTTTCATTAGTTAGGGATGATGATAAACGATATAATCATTTTTTGTACTGATATGTTGATATTTTCTCTGAAAACATAATACTGATTTGTGTGTATTTGATCACTTGTATTTGTTTATTGTTGTAATTGTAAATATATCATTTCATTTTTTTAATGATTAATGTAGATATGTAACTTCTGTTTTTGATGTATTGGAGACATATTGTTTTAAACGTAGAATGATGATACACAATAGCAATCAAGAAAGTCAAGGTTGGGTTTGGTTTTAAGAATTACAGATGATAATCAGTGTTGGTGTATGGAGTTGTAAGTAAACATGGTTTCCTTTCTTTGTTTTAAGTGTATGTATGTATTTATGTATCTATGTATGCAAGTAAACATGTTTGTCTTTGCTTTTGGTAAGGTTTATATTTAACATGTTTAAAATCAATTTTCTAAACGTGATTAAGATTGAGTTCTGTTTCTTTGCTTCCTATATTGGTTATTTCTTGGTTCCATTGGCTTATTCAAAGTGTATGATGAAAACATGTAATCAAGTTGATGTAATGTGTATTCAAAGTGTATGCAAATAATGCGCTCTCTGCTTCTTTTTCCTTGATCAGTTGTGTATATTGATGGCTTTATTTCCTAGTTTTATTCTATACCTTTTTAGAATAACTTTCACTTGGAAGCTCTTAACAAATGTTTATATAAATAACCACCATTTCTGCTATTTTGTTCTCCTTTTAAGATTAACAATAATTATCATTGCTTATGGGTTTTCATTGTTTTCTGCAGCAATCTGGTTCAAGTTTCTTTATGTTGAAAAATCAGCAAGAAGCTTGCTCCATTGATTTATAATGATGGTGAAAAAGCTTATGTTTAGTTTTTATATTGGATGACTGTAATTAATGTCTTGTTATGGAACTTTGAAGTGGTTTAAAATTGTAATTTATTAAGCATGTTGTGCCAATTGATTAACCTTGAGATAAGTATGAATGAGCTTAAAAATACGTTGAATGCTCCAATTTGAAAAACTATACTATATTAATCTCAACACAGGCCCAGTTTTAGAATAACTAAGGGAAAAAAAACAGAATTTTTCTATTGATAAGTATTTTTTTCTAAAATGATTGTCCAAATTCAAATTGGCCTTTAAGTGGTGAACCGACTGAACCGACCGATGTTACCGTCTTATCCGACGAAACCGAAACCGACTAAACCGAGTCTCTAAACAGTCGGAAGTGGGTTTAGGAGTTGAAACCGTGGGTTAGTGTGGGTTTAGGTTTTCGGACCGATTTCCGACCGAAACCGACCGATGTCCAGCCCTAACACTATGGATAATGACATAAAGATAAGCATTGGTGATGCTGACACGTGTGAGAGAGGCACATAAGGCAGCCACATGTGCTTTTCATCAAGAAAGAAATAATAATTCATCGCTACCCCTAAAAAAATACACAAGGATAAGCTAAAATTATTATGAGTAAAAATGTGGCCTTATTTTATTGAAAATTTTGTAAAACTCGAGTCATAGTAATTATTCGCTATGATCCTATTTATAAAAAATATTTAAATCAATGATATACTTCATCTAAAATTTGAATCAAATATATCTTTCTTTTTTTGTTGATTTAAAAATATTTCTTAAAAATATAATCAAAGAAGTAATTTTATTTAGCTACTTAGAAATAACTGTATTGGCTGTAATTATTTATTTGATTTCCTTTTCAAATAGCAACATAAATAACAACATAGCCTTGAAAATAATTTGTAGTAAATGGTACTAGCTTAAACAAAGAGGTTTGTTTGATAAAATTATGAGAACAAAATCAATATTCAATATTTAATTCTAAATAGATAAAAGTATTAGCAAATGTTATTTATCACACTTTTCAACAAACTCTTTATTATTTTATTGATTAAAATATACATGAATCTCACTTGAGTGCATATAAATCTAATGGGATCGATGTAGAAGGGTATTTAGTTTATGTTAGAGTAAACTGTCTCTAATTTTGTAAGACAATCTCAAATAAGTCTTTAAAATTATGAATATTTTAAAATTGTCCATGGCTCCATCAAGATTTTTGAAGTATCATATCAAGAATTTTTTTGATATCTCAAAGATTGGACATAAATTGTTGTGAAGTCATACTTGATTGAACTCGGTCCTATTATCGATTAATTTATTTTCTTTTATGTGATAAATAGTTAAAAAAATGGTTCTAAAATAATGATTAATAGTTATACCAATTTAGGTGAGCTAATTTAGCTTATTCAAGAAAAAAAATGATTAATAGATATAAATGAGAGGGATGTATGCAATTTTTTAAAATATTAATAGTCCGAGTCTTGGATTCTTTAGGCCAAATACCTCTGAGTCCTTTAAATTTCCCAAACAAGTCTATATACAATAAGGAGAATGGAGGGGTTAACCTCCAAGATTAGTAAATCCATGAAGTGATTTTAATTTCCCTTCCTTACTGCTTGTCTTTATTGAGATTGAGAATGCTTGTCTATATTGAGAATGATCATAAAATTATTAAGAAATTGCCATTTATCGTATTTTGGCTACTAATAACTAAAACATTTAGTCATGAACAAAATTCTCTAAGTTTGCTATATATATGGTCAAACATATGATTTATTAGGCTTGAAATAGATAACAGACCTGTCAAAAGAGGAAATCATAGATGTATATGTATACGCCCATCGTAGCCATCCGTCCATTTGATACGTCACTGAAATATCACATCAAATTCTGGCTTAATAAAGCATCATGATTTAGTATGACTAATTATCAAGTAACCTAGGAGAGAACTTGTAAATGCCACCCCAAGAAGAATAGATAATAACGGAAGCAAATTGAAACAAAACAAAAAAAACTATCCTTCATATAAAAGGGCCATGGAACAAGGCATATACTAAAAAAAACTATCCTTCATATAAAAGGGCCATGGAACAAGGCATATACTAAGTACCCAAATCTTGATAAATTTGGTGAAACTAAATATCTTATACTATTCGAAAAGGCAAATTACATTAAAACATTACTCCAATGATACTTATTATAAAGAACTATCCTTGAACTAAATACAAAGATCACCAATTCTGAGCGTAAACACCACCCTCAAGACTGGCAGGGAACAAACATATTGCATCATTGACAAACATCACAACCTACCATTACTATGCTATATGTAGATACAAGTTGAAGCTTTGACACAACATCCCACCTTATAATACTCGACTCTGCCTTCAAAACATGTTTATTTCGTTTTTTATATAAAATCCAAATAAAAACTATTGTTTTTACAAAATCATTACAAGAATTTAGAATCCCAAATACAATGTTGATGCTGTAGATTATACCCATTATCACTTAAAAGTGTATGAGAAAGGAAACACATAATTTAAAAAAAGGGCAACCTGGTGCACTAAAACTCCCGCATACGCAGGGTCAAGGAAAGGGTCCTATCACATAGTCAAAGGTAAAACAATTGAGACTATAGTTCAAATAAATCATTGAATTTCTATCATCCTCTTCATTTTTGCAGTTGCATGCCCTTATTATAAAGTAAATTATATATCTTCTCTAAATTCAGAAGTTTAAGTTATAACATCTCAATAAGGAGGCAATTATAAGTTTTTTAAAAACGTAATATTGTTTTATTGGAAGTTCTTTATGTATTCACCATTTAAATGCTCACAAGTCACTTCTACAACTAGCTTTCTAAAATTTCTATGTTGTATAGTAAGTATGTGGAAAAAGACTTCAATAGGAAACGGCATAACCCCTATGCATTCTTTCAATATATTCATTCAGAACACAACCCCTATGCATTCAGAAAGGGTTGGTTATGCTTGTCTAACAACAGAAAAAGAGGTATTAGATAGAAAAGAAAAACTTACATGTCTTTGTTTTCATCATGTCTACTTTTGACTCCTTGCTGAACTAATGCTTCTTCCATATCCCCAAACTCAACCATATCCCATTGCTAACAAACAAAGAAAAATCAAACCAAAACATATTAAATATTAAAACAAAACAAAAATGAATCTAATCAAGCGAGATACAATAAAACAGTATTCACTAAATAAGGAGAAATTAATTATTGAAGAACTATACATTAAGCTTGATAAATTGTTGCTTATCTTATGACAATTTGCATAAGGGTCAAGATTACTTGAATGTCCTAATTAGAAATATTATTTAAAATCAGGAACTTTTTATATTAGTGTTGGCCAGAAGATACAAAAGTTGTCAAAATTACATTATTCCACTATGCTAATAAGCCTTTTGTCCCATCACATCTATTAGAAATGCTTAGTGTAACACCCCGTTCTCCCAACAACGTAATATTAATTATTATAATCAGAGTATTCACACAACGGAGTGTCACACTACTTTTCGAAAAACTCATAAATAGAAAATATCTATTTATTTAAGACCAACATAAAGAATCTTAATAAACCGCAGCGGAATAATTCTTTAAAAATATAATTTCAACCAAAATTCAACATCAATGAAAATCTTGGCACATAGGCCCCAACATAAATCAACTTTATTTTCAACAACGATAAACTCTAATAGCAAGTCTTTTCCAAAATATGTGATACATAAAAGAAATGAGAAGACATTCGCAACGATTTCCCCATCCTAGTATGTATCAGAGCCCTAGACACTTGAGCCGACCAAACCTACAAGTCATCAGTACCTGCACATTACCCACGGTCGAGGCAACATATACGCAGAAGGGGTGAGAAACTTATCCAATAATAATAATATATAATTCATCAAATTAATGAAGACAACAAAGCATATCACAACAGGCATTATTAATAATGTATTTAAATAAACACATAGGCAACGACATAATTATTTTCAGCAACAAGGTACAGCAACAACAACAACAACAACGTTATCCACAACGACACCGACAACTCGACAATGCGACAACGACAACAACTCGACAATGCTACAACGACAACAACAACCCAACAATGCTACGACAACAACAACTAATGCATCATGCAGGTGGTACCAATCTACGCGCGTTGAATGCTAAGCATTCCAGGGCATAAGCCCCCAACGATTTGGATGGTTAAAGCATCCCAGGGCATAAGCCCCCAACAGGTGAATGATAAACATTCCAGGGCATAAGCCCCCAACGATTTGAATGATAAACATTCCAGGGCATAAGCCCCCAACAGAACATGAGTATGCATATGGACTCGACTTGTGTATATCAACATACAACTTCAACAACGACTACAACAACAACATATGTGCCTACAACAATTATGACACACTCCCCAACTTCGACATCAGATGATACAACGACATCAACAACGGAAATCAAACAACATAGCATATATATAAATCAATTACATTCATCTCTAAGTCTAAAACATCCTTCAAAAGCAATTAAGTTTTGATCAATAGGACATAAGCCAAATACCCATAAAACACCTCAACTAAGTCCCTAACACTTAAGTTTGAAGTTGGGAAACCAACCATATGTTTTTGGACTAACTTGGGATTGGTTATGCTAAGTTTTCTTAAAGTTTTCTGAAGATCCACTTGGACTATTTTTATCATAACTCAAAATCTACAAATCTTTTCCACTCCAAACCAAGGCCATTTTAAAGCTAACTTAATTATCTACAACTTTCATGTTTACACCTAAGGCCAGTTCAAAACAGAAACGGGTGAAAAAGACGCAAGAACACGAAACAGGGGAATGCTGTCACTATTACATCGTACTACGATGGAATGCATCGTACTACGATGGGATACACTGAAAAAGTCTTGTTTGCTGCTGGAAAAATCGTAGTACGATTTCCCAGCATCGTACTACGATGGGACATGGACAGATTTACGAGAACAGACCAGTTTTCACTCCAAAACCCAATTTTTGATCCCCTAATCACCCAAAATGAATTAGAAACATGTTTACAGGTTTATTAGACAACATAGGGGATAAAACAACATATAATCATGCAATTCAACAACAAGTTTCATCATAATTCATCATCTAACATAACTTCTCAAACCCTAAAAACCAAGAACAACAAATTCATCAATTTTCAAATTATATATTATGATTATTGAAAGGAATCCCACCCTTACCTTATCTCAGCAAATTCTACAGCAAAAACGATTGGATTCTCTCTTTCTAGCTCTTCTCCTAGCTTTCTCTTGGTTCTTCTCCTTTTTCTCTCCAAAAACCAGTTTTTCTATTGTTTGTACGTGAAACTGTTTATCTCTGCTTCTCTTTCTTTTTCTCCCAAAAATATAACTTCTTTCTTTTCATTTAACTCCCACTAAACTCTCATAAATACTAATTAACTCCCATTAACCAAAATATTAATATTTTACTCCTATTTTTATTTCTCCTAATATTTCCACAAATAATAAAGCCATATTCATTTAAATAATATACAACACATCAAATACCAAATAAATCATATAAAATTATATAAAACACTCAAACATCCACTAAAAATAATAGAATAAAAATGGGGCGTTACAACTCTCCCCAACTTATAGAATTTCGTCCTCGAAATATTACCTCAAGCAAACAACTCAGGATATGACTCCTGCATCTTACTTTCCAACTCCCAAGTAAGATTTTCACCAGTTGCTCCTCCCCAAACAACCCTCACTAGAGGTATCTCCTTGCCTCTCAACGTCTTCACCTTGCGATCATCAATCCTCAAAGGTAAAGTCTCCACCGTAAGGTTGTCTCTAACTTGCACATCATCTCTAGGAATAACATGTGAAGGATCCGCTACATACTTCCGAAGTTGCGACAGATGAAACATATCATGCAAGTTCGAAAGATGTGGTGGTAAACCAACTCTATAAGCCATCGTGCCAATTCTCTCAGATATCTGATAAGGACCAATAAACTTTGGAGTCAACTTCTTGGACTTCAATGCACGACCCACACCGGTCATAGGGGTGACTCTCAAGAACACATGGTCACCCTCTTGAAATTCAAGGTCCTTCCTACGCTTGTCATGATAACTCTTCCGTCGACTCTGCGATGCTTTCATATGCTCTCTTATCATCTTGACCTTCTCCGTAGTCTGCTGAACTATTTCAGGTCCCAACACAATACTTTCACCCGACTCAAACCAACATAAAGGAGTCCTACACCTTCGACCATATAAAGCTTCGAAAGGTGCCATACCAATACTCGAATGGTAACTATTGTTGTACGTGAACTCTATCAATGGTAGGTGACTGTCCCAAGCTCCACCTTGCTCAAGTACACACACCCTCAACAAATCTTCTAATGATTGAATCGTCCTTTCCGACTGACCATCTGTTTGCGGATGATAAGCTGAACTCAACTTCAGCTGAGAGCCCAAAGCTTCTTGCAAGCTCTTCCAAAATCTCGAAGCGAACCTCGGATCTCTATCCGACACAATACTCGACGGGACACCATGCAACTTCACAATATTATGAATATAGATCTCCGCCAACTGAGCTACCGAATAAGTGATATTAATTGGAATAAAGTGTGCTGACTTCGTCAATCTATCGACAACAACCCAAATGGCATCATGCCCTCTTTGAGTGTTTGGTAAACTCGTCACAAAGTCCATGGAGATGCTATCCCATTTCCATTCCGGCACATCTAAAGGTGTCAACAAACCAGCAGGCTTCTGATGTTCAACTTTCGATTTCTAACAAATCAAACAAGCATATACAAATTGTGCGGCATCTCGCTTCAACCCAGACCACCAAAACAGTTTCTTCAAGTCGTGGTACATCTTTGTAGCTCCCGGATGGATACTCAAGTTGCTTCTGTGACTTTCTTCTAAAATCAACTTTTTCAATTCATTATTATCAGGAATACAAATCCTACCTCGGAATCTCAACACTCCTTGATCATCAACCTGAAAATCACCATCTGCATTCTGATTACTAGCACCCATCAAGTCTACAAATTTCACATCAACCTCCTGGGCTTCTTTGATACTCTTCAAGAAATCATTATTAATTTTCAACATACCCAACTGCACACTCTGAGGTGCCAATTCACAAACAAGACTTAAGTCTCTAAACTGTTCCAGCAATTCAAATTCTTTCACCATCATAGCCGACATGTGCAACGTTTTCCTACTCAAGGCATCTGCAACCACATTAGCTTTACCCGGATGGTAATTTAAGCCAAAATCATAATCTTTCAACAACTCTAGCCACCTTCTCTGCCTCATATTTAACTCCTTTTGATCAAATAGATATTCCAGACTTTTATGATCACTAAACACTTCAAATCTGGAACCGTACAAATAGTGTCTCCAAATTTTCAACACAAAAACCACAGCAGCCAACTCTAAATCATGTGTAGGGTAGTTCTTCTCATGTATTCTCAATTGTCTCGAAGCATAAGCCACTACCTTGCCATCTTGCATAAGCACACCACCTAAGCCCAACTTGGACGCATCACAATATACAACAAAAGGTTTATCTGGCTCTGGCAAAATCAAAATTGGAGCCGTTGTCAATCTCCGCTTCAACTCATTGAAATTATTCTCACACTGAGCATCCCACACAAAAGCTTTACCTTTACAGGTCAACTGAGTCAATGGAAGTGCCAACTTCGAAAATCCTTCGATAAATCTTCTGTAATAACCAGCCAAACCAAGAAAACTTCTAATCTCTGTAACTGACTTAGGAGCCTCCCACTGTGATACCGCTTCAACCTTCGATGGGTCCACTGCAATACCACTACCAGAAATAATATGGCCAAGGAAACTTACTTCCCTTAACCAGAACTCGCACTTTGACAACTTTGCATACAATTTCTTTTCTTTCAGCACCTGCAACACAATCTTCAAATGTTCTGCATGCTCTTCTTCAGTCTTAGAATAAATCAAGATATCATCAATAAATACAACAACAAACTTATCCAGAAAAGCATGAAAAATTCTGTTCATATACTCCATGAACACACCAGGCGCGTTAGTAACACCGAAAGGCATCACTTTATATTCATAGTGTCCATACCGTGTCCTAAAGGCCGTTTTCTGCATATCTTCATCCTTCACCTTAATCTGATGGTAACCTGACCTCAAATCAATTTTACTAAACACGCGAGCACCCACTAATTGATCCATCAAGTCGTCAATTCTCGGAAGTGGATACCTATTCTTTATTGTCACTTTATTCAGCTGACGGTAATCTATGCACAATCTCATGCTACCATCCTTCTTCTTAACTAGCAACACAGGTGCTCCCCAAGGTGACACACTTGGTCTTATAAACTTCTTATCAAGCAATTCTTCCAACTGCTTCTTCAATTCTGCCAACTCGGAGGCTGACATACGGTAAGGAGCCATCGACACAGGCTTCGTACCCGGCACAAGATCGATCGAAAATTCAACCTCCCTCTCTGGTGGTACATCTGGAATCTCATCAGGAAAAACTTCAGGAAATTCATTCACCACGGGCAATCTATCAATTATCGACTGACTCTCTACAGACAAATACGCCATCAAGGAAAACATTAAGTTTCCATCATGCTCTAACCGCTTCAGCTGCTTGGTAGATAAAAATTCTGCTCCACTCTCTTCTTCAGCAGAAGAAAAGTACACCGTCTTTCTAAAACAATTAATATGCACATGGTTGTATTCCAACCAGTTCATACCAAGGATCACATCCATACCCGTCAATGGCAAACATACAAGATCAACTTCAAAATCTCTACCATACATGGATATAGGGCAACTCTGACAAACAAACGATGTGGTTACTGAACCCTTAGCTGGAGTTTCAACAACCATTTCCACAGGCATACTTGACATAACTAAACCCAACTTATTTGCACAATCAACAGCAATGAAACAATGTGTAGCACCAGTATCAATAATAGCAATTAAAGGAGTACCATTAAAGAAACAAGTACCTCTGATAAGTCGATCTTCATTAGCCGTTCGTGTACCGGCCAATGCAAACACCTTCCCACTAGTCTGAGTCTTCTTAGGCTTCTTGCACTGAGAACTAAGATGACCCTCTTCATCACAATTGAAGCAAACCATGTCACCACGCTTGCACTCAGCCATGATATGCCCTTTCTTGCCACAACGATGACACTTCTTCTCATCCCGTTGAGTACATGCATTACTCTTGTGGCCTTTCTCACCACACTTGTAACAAACTATCTCAGCTTGAACATCTCTTCCCTTGGGTCTCCTTTCCTCAGGCATCCTCTGTTTGCCCTTGTCAGCTGGGGCACTGTAAGGCTTCGGACGACTCTGCTGTCCCTTACCCCTACGGTCACTCATCACCTTGTAGTGAGCTTTGGTATCATCTTCATAGATTCTGCATCTGCTCACCAAAGCAGAAAAGTCACGGACCTGCTGGTAACCAATGGCTCGCTTAATATCAGCACGCAAACCATTCTCAAACTTTATGCACTTAGAAAATTCAGCATTGTCTCCAGTATAGTGTGGATAGAACTGAGCCAACTCCACAAACTTGGCTGCATACTCCGTCACTGACATGTTTCCTTGCTTCAAGTCAAGGAACTCAATCTCTTTCCTTCCGCGAACATCCTCAGGGAAATATCTGTTTAGGAACTCCCTCCTAAACACAGCCCAAGTCACAACTGCATCACCTTGCTCTAATTCAGGTAAGAGACTCACCCACCAATCATCAGCTTCCTCAGCTAGCATGTGCGTACCAAAACGCACCTTCTGGTCATCAGTACATTGCATAACCCTGAAAACTCTTTCAACTTCTTTGAGCCATGTCTGTGCTCCGTCAGGGTCGTACCTTCCTTTGAAAGTAGGAGGATGATTCCTCAGAAAGGCCTCCAACATTCTTACATCAGCATTAACACCAGCACCAGCATTCTGTTGTTGTCCTATAGCTTGGGCCACAGCTTCCAATGAAGCAGCCACCGCAGCATCGTTTCTTCCAGCCATTCTATTTCTCTTGTAACAGATAATATTCGTAGCCTCCAGGTCTCTACTCTACATAACAACAAAAATCAGCACAACTAAGACAATATAAATTGTCAAACAACTCTACATGGCTCGACACGACTCTACTAATTGGCCGGACGGACCGACCTGCTCTGATACCAATTGTAACACCCCGTTCTCCCAACAACGTAATATTAATTATTATAATCAGAGTATTCACACAACGGAGTGTCACACTACTTTTCGAAAAACTCATAAATAGAAAATATCTATTTATTTAAGACCAACATAAAGAATCTTAATAAACCGCAGCGGAATAATTCTTTAAAAATATAATTTCAACCAAAATTCAACATCAATGAAAATCTTGGCACATAGGCCCCAACATAAATCAACTTTATTTTCAACAACGATAAACTCTAATAGCAAGTCTTTTCCAAAATATGTGATACATAAAAGAAATGAGAAGACATTCGCAACGATTTCCCCATCCTAGTATGTATCAGAGCCCTAGACACTTGAGCCGACCAAACCTACAAGTCATCAGTACCTGCACATTACCCACGGTCGAGGCAACATATACGCAGAAGGGGTGAGAAACTTATCCAATAATAATAATATATAATTCATCAAATTAATGAAGACAACAAAGCATATCACAACAGGCATTATTAATAATGTATTTAAATAAACACATAGGCAACGACATAATTATTTTCAGCAACAAGGTACAGCAACAACAACAACAACAACGTTATCCACAACGACACCGACAACTCGACAATGCGACAACGACAACAACTCGACAATGCTACAACGACAACAACAACCCAACAATGCTACGACAACAACAACTAATGCATCATGCAGGTGGTACCAATCTACGCGCGTTGAATGCTAAGCATTCCAGGGCATAAGCCCCCAACGATTTGGATGGTTAAAGCATCCCAGGGCATAAGCCCCCAACAGGTGAATGATAAACATTCCAGGGCATAAGCCCCCAACGATTTGAATGATAAACATTCCAGGGCATAAGCCCCCAACAGAACATGAGTATGCATATGGACTCGACTTGTGTATATCAACATACAACTTCAACAACGACTACAACAACAACATATGTGCCTACAACAATTATGACACACTCCCCAACTTCGACATCAGATGATACAACGACATCAACAACGGAAATCAAACAACATAGCATATATATAAATCAATTACATTCATCTCTAAGTCTAAAACATCCTTCAAAAGCAATTAAGTTTTGATCAATAGGACATAAGCCAAATACCCATAAAACACCTCAACTAAGTCCCTAACACTTAAGTTTGAAGTTGGGAAACCAACCATATGTTTTTGGACTAACTTGGGATTGGTTATGCTAAGTTTTCTTAAAGTTTTCTGAAGATCCACTTGGACTATTTTTATCATAACTCAAAATCTACAAATCTTTTCCACTCCAAACCAAGGCCATTTTAAAGCTAACTTAATTATCTACAACTTTCATGTTTACACCTAAGGCCAGTTCAAAACAGAAACGGGTGAAAAAGACGCAAGAACACGAAACAGGGGAATGCTGTCACTATTACATCGTACTACGATGGAATGCATCGTACTACGATGGGATACACTGAAAAAGTCTTGTTTGCTGCTGGAAAAATCGTAGTACGATTTCCCAGCATCGTACTACGATGGGACATGGACAGATTTACGAGAACAGACCAGTTTTCACTCCAAAACCCAATTTTTGATCCCCTAATCACCCAAAATGAATTAGAAACATGTTTACAGGTTTATTAGACAACTTAGGGGATAAAACAACATATAATCATGCAATTCAACAACAAGTTTCATCATAATTCATCATCTAACATAACTTCTCAAACCCTAAAAACCAAGAACAACAAATTCATCAATTTTCAAATTATATATTATGATTATTGAAAGGAATCCCACCCTTACCTTATCTCAGCAAATTCTACAGCAAAAACGATTGGATTCTCTCTTTCTAGCTCTTCTCCTAGCTTTCTCTTGGTTCTTCTCCTTTTTCTCTCCAAAAACCAGTTTTTCTATTGTTTGTACGTGAAACTGTTTATCTCTGCTTCTCTTTCTTTTTCTCCCAAAAATATAACTTCTTTCTTTTCATTTAACTCCCACTAAACTCTCATAATTACTAATTAACTCCCATTAACCAAAATATTAATATTTTACTCCTATTTTTATTTCTCCTAATATTTCCACAAATAATAAAGCCATATTCATTTAAATAATATACAACACATCAAATACCAAATAAATCATATAAAATTATATAAAACACTCAAACATCCACTAAAAATAATAGAATAAAAATGGGGCGTTACACTTAGGCTATAAATACAAAACAAAGTAAATTGATTAAAGAATAAACTTAATTAAAATGGACGGAAAAACGTACAGTATGTGAATCTAGCTGGGGGAAGTGGGTGTCTCTCATCATAACTCACTAAGTTGCTGCCCTGGAAATGTGCATATTAACCACAAAAAACAAGAGCAATCAGTTGAACGCATAAGAGATACTAAAAAGAATCTACATGATGTATCCTAATTTAGAAGAAACTCTCAATTCACAAATTTTAAATTTAATTTGATTCTTTTCATGTAAGCAATATAGACTACTTGGTTGTTTTTTCACTATTGGTTTCAATTTTTAGTGAGTTGGTCATAAAAATATATGAATCAATTTGTTTTTAGGTTAGCCAAAAGATTAAAAACAATCTAAAATAAAAATAATAGTACCTTCATGGCTGCTATAAGGCAACGTTTCCTTATCTTTGTGAATTTCCTCCAAGAATTGAAGTCCAATATGTTCTGTCTGTTAGTTCTTCAGCTTTCTCATATACGCTATACTACCTTCGGTCATATGCTTCTTCAAATAGTTGTTTTCTCCAAACCCACCAAATGGTTTTGATGATGAATTTTTATCTTCATGCTGATCAATAGTTCAAAGAGATTTTCACATTAGCTTAAGAAACAAGATCAGAAGTCCTGCAGATCAATACTTCAAAGAGTTCTTTAGGATTAGAAGTCCTCCAGATCAATACTTGAAAGTTATTTGTGAATTCTCAAATGAACAATTGAGCCACTGACATCCCAGTATCATAAGCCAACCAATAGAGTAAGAATGCATTCGTAATTGCACGTTAGGGAAGCAAGATATACAAGAAATAGGATTAAGAATTATAATGTGTTATAAATCAAAGTAGAAGATGGTTATACAATACTAAGAAAACAGCACTGAACAATAAGCTCGTTGTACATATTTTAAACAGTTCAATAAGACCAATAAGATATGCATAAGTATTTTTTGTTATGGAAAGATATGCATAAGTTTTAGGGTAGTGTTACTAATTTATAAAAAATCTTGTCAATTTTAGGCACAGCACAAGAAACCTACACGACCGAACCTATGAATGCTCAAATGTAACTCGCACATCTCAGTTTTCACTTTTGAACTCAAACCAAGTATCATATTTCATCAGTTGTATTCTGGATAAGAAGATTCAAAAATTGATGCAGCATTTTACAATGTATACTCATTGAGAGTCAACTTCAAATCAAGTCCAAGTCCACGGGAAGAATCGCATATGCAGCTTTGAAGGTTTGCATATGTCTGGGAGAGATTGTTTAAAACAGCCAACTATCCAATACAGATTAACCTCTTTATTCTGCTATACATCATTTTATGGTATTTATTATCATACAAAACTTAAACTAAAATTCAAACCCAAGAAATTAGGTTTAAAACTGGATTTTTTTTTCTATAAATCAAAAAACTATACAGAAGTTATACTTAAACTCAAACTAATAAATTCTAATGCAAAGCTGGATTTTTTTTCACAAAATGATAACCAAAACTAAAAACAACAATTGCTTTTCACTTTTTAACTTATCATTTAATGGTATTCATAAAATTTCTATCATCCTCTTCATTTTTTGCAGTTGGATACCCTTGTTATAATATCTTAATGAGGAGGCAAATGTAAGCATTTTAAAAACAAAATATTTTTTTTGGAAGTTCTTTGTGTATTCACCTTTTAAATGCTCACAAGTCACTTCTACACCTAGCTTTTTAAAATTTCGAAGTTGTATAGCAAGTATATGGAAAAAAGACTTTATTAGGAAAAGAAATCCCTATGCATTCTTTAAACATATTAATTCAGAACACAATCTTCTTTCTTTCTCAATTCTTTTAGAAAGGGTTGGTTATGCTTATCTAATAAGAGAAAAAGAGGTATTAGATAGAAAAGGAAAACTTACATGCCTTTGTTTTCATCATGTCTAACTATTGACTCCTTGCAGAACTGTTGCTTCTAGCAGCTCCCCAAACTCAACCACATCCAATACTAACAAACAAACAATCAAACAAGAAACAAAACATATTAAATATTAAAACAAAACAAAAATGAAATTAAACAAGCAAGATACAATAAAACAGTAAAAGGAGAAATTGATTATTGAAGAACTACTCATCAAGCTTAATAAAGGATAGTTTATTCTATGACAATTGGCATAAGGGACAAGATTACATTTACATTTTAGAAGTATATACATGGCAAAACCCAACATGTAACATTTACAAATGATGTTGGGTTTTGCCAAATGATGAATAATACTATTCGTATCTAGATTTCATCGGATGCATAAGGACGTGTTTACCAATTTGAAACATAATTTCAATTTTCATCAGGTACAGAAACGTTTACATTTTAGAAGTATAGACTTGGCAAAACCCAACATGTAGCAAATAAAAGTGATGAACAATGAGGTCTTAAAAATAGGATTGCCATCGTAAAATAACTTCACATAAGATCTTAAAAATCCTTAAAATAATGTTGTTAAATTGATAGAGACTGTCATGGTGGAGTTTGTAAAAACATCACATTTTAAATGGAACTAATTGACTTCCAATTTACCAGAAAGCAGAAGGTTAAATACCTGCTCTGATGTTGAAGGCGATTTTTCTGCTGTGCTTAGTCTCTGATGTTGGATGCGACTTTTCTGTTGCAACGATAGTACAGCCGCCACCATCACATGTAAGGAATGGGCCTTGATCAGTATGGAATTGAAATTTAATAATTTAATATAACTTCAAGTTCTTCACTCTAGCAACTTCAAATTAGAACCATATTCATGTTCACAATCAACTGATTTTGGGAAGAAACCATGACATCGATAACGTAAACACATGACAAGGACTGACCAAATTCAATTTTGTGAACAAATAAGTGAAAAAAATTCGAAGTAGCTTCCACTAATGTTAGGTCATTAAATTAGTAATTGTATTCGGTTATATTTATTACTAATAGGGTTGATTATTAAAGCGAGTTGATTTAAATGGCATGTGTTATGTATCGTTGCCATAGATTGCAATTTGCAAGTCGGTACTGCTATTTCATATTATTATTGGTATTGCCTAAAAATGCGGACCTGCAAGTTGCTATTGCATATTACTATATATATACATACTTGATTAGTCAATGCATTCCATATATTTTTAATTTTCTTCTACATCATTTGTATTGATTGGCCTTTGATATGTTACTATTTGCCCATAATCTTATTCTCGACCAATTTGACACAGTCAATTTGTGTTTCTACAAAGAAAAAATATGCAAGCTTATACATTTTATGAAATATATTCATATATGAGTATCATTAATTTGATTTTTGAAGTGGTAATCATCAAACAGGTTGCTCCTTCCATGACAGAATTATTTCCATATATATGTAGCTCTATATTTAACATGGCCTGCTTTATTTTTCTGTCAAATTGCAGCATTTGTGACTTTAAACCCTTTTTCTATTAGTCCATAAAACAACAAATTAAGTATAAAAAACATGAGAAAGCTAGAAACTTCAAAGTTCTAAAGACCAAAGAGATACAAATGAAAATAAACTGACATAAAGTAGATATTTAGTTTTGACAAAATACTCCAGGAATAAAAATTAAAAAAAACATATCATGAGAAAGTATGAAACGATATCAAACATAATACTCCAGGAATAAAGATCAACAGAGGCATATCACGATAAAGTATGAAATGGAAGTAAAAAGTAAAAAAAAAGTGAGATTTAGCTTTGTTTGAATTATTTTATAGCAGTAGCGGCTCAATTCATGTTCTTAAATATTAGATCAGTAAATTGACAAGGTTAGTTAGGAAAATACTAACATTTTTAGTAAAGGCTTGTTCTTAAAAAATGCATCTATATGATAATTATTGCAACTTGTGTGCATGAATGGAAGTGATGACTACATAACATGAGAAACAATATGAAAAATACATATAAATATGGCACCAATACATATCCAACCACATTAATACAAATTTATGAACAAAAAGCCTTTACTAAAAATTGAGACATTGAGGTGGATGAATATTCATTACAAAAAGCATACTTATCATACAAAGCAGATTAGCCCATTTAGCATACACTTAAGATTTTTTGAAAAAACCAATTTAAATTTCATAGATCAATAAGAAACCAAGATACATAGATGTTCAAAACAAATAGAAATCTACAAAACTCACATGCAGAGGCTTATACTTTAATTTGAGTACATTTACAAGTGTCGTTCTTCTTGTACAATGCTTCATCCTCCGTCTTTTGAAGAAACATCAACAAAAAATCAAATTAGAAATCAAAACTCTGAAAAACATTAAAATAAAAACCTTCTATGAAACCCTAACTCGAAAATATATAAACGTTGGTCAATACTCTTAACTCAAATGAAAAATTAAACCCATCCAAATACAGATAAAAAAATTGTGAACTACTGAAAATAAAATCAATAACTTTGAGTGAGTTTTTACCATCTCGATCCTCGGTGGCGTTGCATGTCTGTTGTCCTCCACCATCGCAAAATCTATATGAGAGAAGAACAATGGTGGTGATTGTGTTCTTAAATGGAGGTCGAACGGTTGGCATGCAAGGCTACAACTCTGATGTTGGAAGAGAGAAGAGAGCTTATCTGCTTTCTCATTCTGTGTTAAATGAGAATGAATGTATGGCTGTAGGAAGAAGAGAAAGAAAAAGGTATCCGAAAAGGTGAGTGAGTCACGTGACCAATGAAAGGAATGTGTGTGGCTCCTAATTTTTTTCTCATTTTTGAATAAAATAAGAAATCAAGTCTTTAACTATTACTCGCTCAGTTCCGGAATATCTAAGTCAGTTTGGTTTTTCACATTGATTAAGAAAAATATATAAATAAAGGGGAAAGTGAAATATATTGAATTGGGAATGATGAAAGTAGTATTAATTAGAGTTATATTGTATTGGGAATGATGAAAGTTGTATTGAAAATTGAAATGACTCAGTTATTTTGGGACACTTTTTTTTAGTAAATGGGTCAGATATTCCGGGAAGGAGGGAGTACATTAGAATTTAAAAATGGGTTAAATATGTTTTTAACCCTTACATTTTGCACCCCTTTGAAGAATAGTCCATATATTTTATTAAATGTTTTTAAAATCCTCACATTTTATCTCCGTCATCAAAATTAGTTTATGGTGTTTTGAAGAATAGTCCCTATATTTTATTAAATGTTTTTAAAATCCTCACATTTTATCTCTGTTATCAAAATTAATCTCTGCTCCTAATTCTCTAACGAAATGCTGATCTGGTAGTTAGTGGGTCCCAATTATTTTTGGGTTAAATATGTTTTTGGTCCCTACATTTTGCATGACTTTGAAGAATTGTCCTTATTATTTTAGGGATTTTAAAAACGTTTATTGAAATGCAAGGACTATTTTTCAAAGTCACGAAAAATGTAGGGACCAAAAACATATTTAACCTTAAAATAATTGGGACCAACTAACTGTCACATCAACATTTCGTTAGAGAATTAACACCAGAGACTAATTTTGATAACGGAGAGAAAATGTGAGGATTTTAAAAATATTTAATGAAATGTAAGGACTATTCTTCAAATGGGCGCAAAGTGTAAGGACTAAAAACATATTTAACCCTTTAAAAAATTCTTCAAAATTTGTGATTTTTTCTTTTAGGCAAAATAGAAAATATAATAAATAAAAATAAAAAGGTACAACACAACAGATATGGAAGATGCAGCGTGATTTCCCAAACCCTAACTCGAACATATATAAATGTTAGTCAATACCCTAACTCTAAATAAGAAACTAAATCCATCCAAATTCATATAAAAAAAATTGTAAACTACAAAAATTTAAATAAAAATTCACGTTTCTCATTTTCCCCATCAATAACTTTGAGTGAATTTTAACCAATTATATGCTTATTTCATCTCAATTCTCGGATTTGTAGAATAGATAGAGGGGGTTATTTCTATGGTGATAGTTTTTTTTAAAAGGTGTAAGGTGGGAGTCGAAATCTGACCGGAGAGGGTCGGATCTTCGGTAAATAAAATTATGCTTAAAACTTCAAACTTCCATGTGTTTTCAATAAACCTGTTTCTCAGAATAGTAGAATCTGCAAGTACAATTAATTGAGATTCATCTAGCATTACATTATAAAAATAAATCTATTGAAGAAATTCTCGAGTACTGTGAAAACACACATAATTATCATTTCACACTCGATCAATTCAATTCATTTACATTAAATGCAGTTTATATTAGATCGGTGATAACTCAGAAATCGTAACCGACGATATCTCACAAAAAACACAATCAAAATTACTTAAAATAGTTGAAAGGAAAAAGAAACGAAAAGCGAGACAATATGAACGTGAGAGATCATAAAATGGAAGGAAAAAAATGGATCGATCGAAAAAGAAAAAGAATAGAGAAAGGAAAGGTGGAATACCTGAAGAAGTGTTTGAGAGGTTGTGCGCTGTAAATAGAGGTCGAATGGTCAGCATGCAAAGGCTACGACTGAGAAGAAAACGTATCTGGTTTGACGCAGGAAGAAGAGAAACAAATAAGGGATCTCATAGAGTCACGTGACAAGTGAAGGAAAAAGGAATGTGTGTGGCTCCTAATTTTTTGATATTTTTAATCAAGTCTTATATTAAAAAATTCTTCAAAATTTGTGACTTCAGTGATTAGAAATCCACATCTAACATGAATAATTGGAGTATTCATACCAATGTTTTAAAAATCGGTACGGATCAGCTGGTTGAGCCGAAAACTTGAAAGGTGTTCGGTTCGGTCTGGTATAAAGCATACAAGTCAAAATTTGTGACCAATGTTTTTGCAACTCGGATGGTCTAAAGCATACAATTTTTTTTTTCAAGTTGAAAATATAAATAAAAAGGTGACTGAAAATTGAGAAAGAGAAGAAGCATATCAAGTCAAAATTGCGATGTACTCCCTTCGTTTTAAAATGAATTTCATTTTAGTAAAAAAATTGTTTTAAAATAGATGTCATTTTCAGTTTTCGATGGAATAATTTTTCTGTCCAATTATACCCTCCAATAAATATTATGTACGCTATTCTCAAAGTTTTATTTTACTTTGGTGGAAAACAAATATATAGTTAACAAGGATAATTTGGTAAAATAACAATCAAGGAACCTCAACTAGCCAGGAATTTTAGAAGAACTGTTCCGCATATTTAGAATTATCTTGGAGTTTTCAAAACGAGTAATCTGACCCGTTTCGAGCCAGCCAATCGGGTAACATGCTTTTTAGGGTGGGGCTAAAAAGCCCTATTTAAATATGGGCTGGAATAATAGAGCCTAAGCCCGGCTCTATACGGGCTCCCGGGCTAACAAGTCAGTCTGCCTAACTTATTGTTATTTTTTTTAAACACTAAAAAGTTGGTTTATTCGTTTCATTAAATTGTATAGAGTAATTTCAATGCAAAAATTGTGAGTTTCTTATATATATAGGATAACTTTTGTTCTTCATACACGTTAAACCTCATTCTTTGTGCTTAAACCAAGTAGTGAAAATCCAATTTTTTTGGGTACATTTTTCCTCAATGTTGCTACTTTGCATATATTGACCTTTAGAGGCATTTGAAAAAAGAAATGAGGGTACCATCATCTTGTGGTAATAATTGAGTGTTAGATCCAAACATTTAAAATCAAATGAAAGCCATGAACAAAAAGAAGAACATAGATACATGTTTGAAATTGAAGCTTGACATCAGATAAAACATCTTAGTCTATGTTATCTAATGATACCTTTCCTATGTTGTTTTAAGATGAAGCCTTCTTAAAATGAAATGCAAAACGACAGAACCAAATAGAAAGATATAAAAGAGTTGGTAAGGCTTATACAAACAACACAAACATTACAGTACATAATTAAAACATACACAAACAACACAAATAATTTAGGCTTTGTTGGATTGGGCTGATGTTCTTATGAGAAATCAGAAATTGGGCTACATACACCCCACTCTAGAGAGTTGTAGTTTTCTTTACTCGGGTTACCGGGGTTGCCCGTAGCCCGTATGGGTTAGCCCAAACAGGTTGTAGGCTTTTACGGACTGAGCTAAAAAGCCCTGAAAAAATTTGGGTTGCAATTTTTAGGCCCAAGCTCTACGTTTTATTCGGTCAATCATGTGATAACTATTTTCGTTCTTGCAAAGCATTCTTCAGTTAATGTCATTATACTTTAAATTTGTTCAAAAAAATATAAATCATAATGTCAAAAATAATTATAAATTAACGGGCTACCCGCGGCCCGGTCAAGCTAGCTCGCGACGGGACCGGCAACGAACTGGGGCTAAAAAAGGCCCAGTTTTAAAAGGCCCCAGATTTTTACGTTCAAGCCCTACATTTTTTCGGGCTTTTGCGGGCCGGCCCGGTAGGTCCATCCCGTTTTGAAAGCTCTATTTGACACCATCTTAGAAATCGTGGTTGAGCCTAACACAATCCACAAAATCGGCTTTTGAGGTGAGGACTGTCCCACTTATAAACACATTGTCATATCATCTCTTATCCGATGTGGGACTGTTTGACAAAAATAAATATTACATAAATATATTTGATCATAGCAATATTTTGTATAATTCAATCAAATAAATATTTTATATTGTACCTTGGTGTCGTTTCTGACCTTGTAATGTTATGAGTTAGTCATCTATTCAGTATTTTTGATTTTGGATCTGTCATTTTAGATTATGTGATTCGCTTCTGCTCATTAGGTGGATCAACGCTCTGTTCCATGTTATTCTTATGAATTTTCCGTAATTAAGACTTTAGAGGTTGTCTTTTTTAAATTTAATAGTTACTTTGCATCTTTTTCATCTTTTGTCCAATCACTCGAAGTTTAACATTTTTTAAATATTGATTTCCATTCGTTCTATAATTTCATCACGTGATATACCTCTATTTTATTTCTGAAACCTTGATGCATCATAATTTTTTTCTTATTCTTGTATTAATAAACTAAAATATTAAATAATTTTTTTTTTATATTGGTGTTGGTTCGTGTAATTGAATTAATAGGGACAAAAGCCGTGCAACGCACGGGTAATGGTATCCTAGTTTGTCACATACAGACTCCAAAAACATGCATGTTCATCGTTTTGGTGTGTTTTGTTGGGTACAGTAGCAAAATATTATTATGGAGCTAAAATAAGAGATGAGGAAAAGAGTAATCGAACATATAATATTTACGTGGAAATCCCTCAATCAATAAGAGGAAAAATTCACGGGACAAGGGTAGAGAACTTTCACTAAGTGAAAGAAATTATAAGATCTCTCTAAATACGAGAAGAGACAAATTACCTTATCTTTTGAAATAGGAGAATACTAACACTAGAAGAAACTATATTTTCTCTTTCTATATTTTTTTCTCTCATTATCAGCAAGCTCTAATTCTTATTGTTGTGTTATTACTTGATGGGATGATTGAAATTGTGCAAATGAACTTGCTGTTTATATGAGAGGTAAGCCATTGTTTCTTACATGCTACAAGCCACTTGTCTTCCATGCAAAACACCAAATGTGCAACATGTCACTTGCATCTCATGCAACTATCCATTTTGCCACTTGACATTACATGAGAAATACAACTTGTCTTTACTTACACCATAGACACGTGTCTTGTTACAAAAGTGGCTTTACCAACCACAATATTGAGCTTGAATCATCATTTAGACCAATTTCATTCATAATCTCAAGTTTGAATCACATGTTAGGCTCATATCATTCATTTGTTTATTGTTAATAGAATAATTAAGTTTTCTCTTTTTGAGTCGGTGAAGGAGGACACAAGGTATCGTAAAGTATGGAGGGAGGCAGGGGCGGTTCTATGGTCTGGCGACTTCGGGCACTCGCCCGGGCTCCGGCCAATTTTTTTTTGCAATTTCTTATGTAAATCCCTATGAATTTATTATATAAACTCCTATAAATTGGACATTTCTTTAGATTTTTTGATTATTTGCTTGCAATTTCTTATATAAACCCCTATAAATGTGTTGCAAATTTTTTTTGCCCGGGCTTTACAATAATCCTGCCTCCGCCACTGGAGGGAGGGATGGTAATTTCTCAATTAAAAGCCAGTTCACTAACTTTGTATGCACCATCATTGTTAAAATATGCATCGAGTAAAGTGTCGTCGCATTGTTCGGAAATATAGCTTAGTTCAGGGACGAAGTCAGAAATTAGATTTAAGGAGATCATGTTTAAGAGTATATTTAAATAAAGAAAAAATAAATTTTCAAATGAACAACTTATAAAAGAAATTATAAAATCTATTCAATTAATATTGTCAAACAAATACTATTTTTTTAAGAACAAATGTGAATTTATCTGTATTTTAATGTTAGTACCCGACCACTACCAAAAATCAACGTTATATTTTGTAATTTAAATTTAAAAAGAATTATACTTTTTAAGAACAAATGTGTTTGACCAAATTTGATAGTTTTATTTGATTTTTTTGCCACTTTTTCTTTTCCTATTTGTTATTTTTTATTTTTTTTAATTAATAAGCTTGTTTTTGTTGAATAAAAATAATTCTAGATTTATATATAAATTGGTTATGAGAAAAATATCATTATTCTAGTCAAAGTCAAACTTTTTACTTAATTTCTTTGTTAGCGCTAATTATTCAAGACCTTAATAATATAGAGTTTGACCAAAGTTAAATAATTTCTGATAAAAAAATTGTTACATTAAAATCAAAGAAATAATTCATTAAACATCTGCGTTCAATCATTCACTTCGATTTAAATCTATTAATAAAAATTTCGGATTCAACTTATAGGAAGAAAAAAAGAAATTGATTAAAAGACTCCACAAAAAATATCATATTCTTCATAAAGACTAGCGAAAAGACGGGCACTCACGTGTCCGTTTTTCCTCTCTTTTTGTTGTGCTAACGTTTGAAAATTATGAATGATGTCTTTTATGAAATTTTAATTTTGATTAAAAGTAAAAATATAATTGTTTTTTACTTTCAAATTATAATAAATAAAACTAATCATGATTATCTATTTCAATTAAACCAAAAATATAACAAAAAGATATAATCTAAATTCTTATTTATTTAATGACAACAACAACAATCTTTATTATAGAAAAAACTGTTGTTTGAGAGTATAATTGGGATAATAAAAAAATAAATACACTTTTTAAATGATAAAGGAAAAAACTGAACATTTGTGTTTGTTACATTTTTATTTTAATATTTAAATTTATTTTTATTTATTTGTTACATGTGTTATTTGTATTGAAAATTGAGGGTATTTTTAGAAAGAAAAATCCAACGCAAAAGTGCTGAAAGGGGTAATTTTTTTATATATAGTATATAGATTACTCTTTATAATAATCTTGTAGATTAATCTTTATAAAGATTAATCTACAATAAAGTCGATGAATATTTCACACTATAGTAAAATAAAGGGTTAATAGGTCTTTACCCCCTGTAATATAGATCATTTTCGGTTTTCTCCCCTGTAATTTTTTTTATTTACCCTCTGTAAAAAAAATTGTTTTGATTTACCCCCTAGTAGGCCAAACAAAAACCAATTTTATTTTATTTTTTAAGAAATTTTCGTTTTTGTTTGGCCTATTTGGGTGGTAAATGACCTATATTACATAGGGTAAAGACCTATTAACCCTAAAATAAATTAATCGGCGATAAAATCAGTGAATATTTCTCGTAAAGGTAAAAAGGAATACTCCCTCCGGTCCTATTTACAAGAAACAATTTACTTTTTAGATACATTAAATAATTTATGTATTTGGTTTAGGTTCTTGACTAGATACATACATTATTCAATGTATCTAAAAAGTCAATTTTCTTTTGTAGATAGGACCGGAGGGATTATTTATATTTATCAGAAACATTTGACTTTTTTTTTATTCATTGCATAAATGATGTATTTGGTCTATGTTTTATACCAAGTACGTTAGTTTAAAAAGTCAATTTTTTCTTATGTATAAGACCGGAGGAGGTATAAAAATCCGATATGGAGACCAAAAAGGAATAAGTTAGAAGTGATTTGTGGAGGACCAAGGTACACAGTACATAAAATAGTCGTAATGTATTGTAGAGAATCTTCTTCTTCACATTCATTGTTTTCTCTCTCCTCTCTTTCTCTCTCTATTATCTATACCATCACCACCGAAGTTGAAAAAATTCGATAGCAAAATCAAAACCCTTTTTGGGTTCCTTTCATTTTTTTCTTTCAATTCTTATTCTTCATCAATAACAAAAAAAAAAAAAAAAACGCAGGTTACCCTTATTGAATCGCATCGCAAAGTTCGATTTTTTGTACCAATTTTCATTCATGGGTGAACTCGTTGAAATTGGAGCTGATATTGGGTATGTGTAAAAAATTCTCTCTCTTTTTTTTTTATTATTCTGAGAAATTGAATTTAGGTTTTTGTTTTTGGATTTATATGTAACATGTTTTGTGATTCTCTGTTATTGGTTTTTGTAAATTTTTTGTGGGTTTGTGTTTTTTTGTTCAATGATGTTTTTTTTGTGTTCTGTGAATTTTTGACCAGGTTTTGATCAAATCATGATTTAGTTGGATTGTGTTTATGTGTTGATTAGGTTAACTCTATTGGAATTTACAATTGTTTGTAACTATGTTTTCAATTTGATTGATGATTTGAAGTACTGTGCAATAGGTGTACTGAGGAATCTAAGAGAAGTACATGTTTTGTGTGAAATTTTTGGGGACTTTAATGTTGTTAAAGTGTAAAAATGTCGGTTTATTGTCGGGTTATTAGGGTAGAAAAAATAAGGATTAAAACTTAGTGTGTGTTTGGTGTTGTGGAGGATTTTGCCAAAATAACGCTGATTGTAGCTTTTGCCGAATGACATTGAGGAAACTAAGAAATTACATGTGTTATGTGAAATTTTTGGGGACTTTAATGTTGTTAAATTGGAAAAGATGTCGGAAAAGTATGAATTGAAATTTAGTGTATGTTTAATGTCGTTGAGAATTTGCAGAAATCACGGTCATTGTAGCTTTTGCAAAACCACGCACCTCAATGTGATTTTGGAAAATCCACTTTGATACCAAACATACACTTAACCGATAGCTTGCAGTTTAATGTTTGGTGTTTCAATAATCATTTAGAATATGCAAGTTCACTTGTACATCTTTGGATGCCATTTCAACTTATTTGATAAGTTCAAAGTATGTGCCAATTTATTTTATTGTTCTGCGGATTTTAATTGAATGGAGTATCCTCTGATTAAATGTGATGTACTGAATTACAGCTCAGATTTAGATGTCGACGATATTAGATATCACAATATTCCGGAGAAAGATGTCAGTGATGAAGAGATTGAGGCAGAAGATTTGGAGAGGCGGATGTGGAAGGATCGTATCAAACTCAAAAGGCTCAAGGAAAAACAAAAGCTTGCAGCACAGCAAGCCCTAGAGAAGCAAAAGCCGAGGCAGTCATCTGATCAAGCTCGTAGGAAGAAAATGTCGAGGGCACAAGATGGGATTCTTAAGTACATGCTGAAGCTCATGGAAGTGTGCAAAGCTCGTGGATTTGTGTATGGAATCATTCCTGAGAAGGGAAAACCAGTTAGTGGTTCCTCTGATAACATTAGAGCTTGGTGGAAAGAAAAGGTGAAGTTTGATAGGAATGGTCCTGCAGCCATAGCCAAGTATGAAGCAGAGTGTCTTGCTATGAGCGAGGCCGAAAATAACCGAAATGGGAACTCCCAGAGCACGCTCCAAGACCTGCAAGATGCAACGCTCGGGTCACTATTATCTTCTTTGATGCAACACTGTGATCCTCCTCAGAGGAAATATCCATTGGAAAAGGGTGTTCCTCCGCCTTGGTGGCCCACCGGGAATGAAGATTGGTGGTCGCACTTGAATCTACCTCATGGTCAGAGTCCTCCTTATAAGAAACCACATGACTTGAAGAAGATGTGGAAAGTGGGAGTGCTAACTGCTGTTATAAAGCACATGTCACCTGATATTGCAAAAATAAGGAGGCACGTCCGCCAATCAAAATGCTTGCAAGACAAGATGACGGCAAAGGAAAGTTCAATTTGGTTGGGGGTATTGAGTCGAGAAGAAGCTCTCATTAGGCAGCCTAGTAGCGATAACGGTACGTCTGGAATTACCGATATGCCAACTGGTGTTCTTCTTCTTGAGTATAAGCAACCTGCTGCTAGTAGTGCTAGCAACTATGATGTTGATGGTACCGATGATGGTGTTGGTTCTGTTTCTTCTAAGGAAGACAGGAGCAATCAGTTTATGGATGCCGAACCATCAGATAACTCGCGAAGGAATTCTGTCCAAGATTCCGATCGAGCTAAGAAGCAACCTAGGAAGAAACGACCACGTTCGAGGTCAAGTGCAGCCGACACATTACCAGCACAATCTGACAATGAAATTTTGCATGTTGAACCTAGAAGTAAACTGCCGAATATGAATGAGAGAGACGAAACACATGTAGCTGCACTCCAGATTCATGGGAATGAACAGGTCAATGAGACAGAATCTGTTTTGAGGCCGCCGGAAATAAGACATGAGGGGCCAAGTCATCTATCTGGAAGCGAGGTGCCAGTTCATTTATCAGGACATGAGTCAGTTCATTTATCAGGACACGGGGTGCCAGTTCATGTAACAGCACCCGGGTTTGATCATTACTCTTATATGCATGCAAACAGTATGATTTCCTCGGAAAGTGTGTATATGAGTAGACGGCCACCGCTGCACTATTCTCAGTTGCAAAACCCTGTTATGCCTCATGAAGCTGATTATAATCTGTACAATCCAGTCACAAGATATGGTCCCAGTCAGGATGGGCAACATCAACATCTGCAGCCTGGTCCCGCCGCGAACAGTGAACCAATTAGGCAACCAGAGAATGCTGCAATAACTATGCCTGCAGCAAATATGAATGGTGATGAAATTATCGGAGGAGGCATGAATTATCTTGCTAAAGACACATTCCCAAACGAGCTGGATAGGTTTGGATCACCATTATTAGATTTTGGAGTTTTTGAGAATCCACCATCACCATCATTCCTTTTAGATGATATCATGGGTTTGGGTGACGATGAAATGATGCAGTACTTTGGAGCATAGAAGATTATTGAAACTAGTGACTCAGCAGTAGCTGTAAGTGCTATTATTCTCTTAAATTATGCTTTTAATTTATTCCTACAAATCATGAGTCTGACTATTCGTTTCATCTTTTTTCCAGGAACTACAGAAATTCAAGGACTTGTTGTTCGAATTCGTGAAGGTTTGCAGATTGATATCAACATTTATGCAGTTTGAGGCAGAAAGGTATAGTGTTGACATTGAGAAGTCTTAAATTTGCAGACAATGAAGAACCGATGTCTGAATTTTGTTCAATTAATGACCCCATTATCATATCAATATGTTTGGGGTTTCATGTAAATGTAACTATTGTTGGGCTGGATGAATATTTAGGTTAATTTCTTTGGGATAGGATTGCTGCAATGCTTCTAAATTTAATAAAATTATCAGTGTTTGTGGTTTCCTATGCTGTTTTAATATTTTGCTCGAGCATGCCATTTTTTCATATGTCCTGATATATATTAAAATTTTATTTTACTAAACAAAGCAAAAACTTCATTTTTAGTTCTAATAAGAAAATGCAAAAATTGTTGTTTTCACTAAATGTAGAAACTAAAAACACATGATTTTTTTTTTAGATTGATATCAAAATTTGTCAATTTTCCAGATATAAAAAACATGTTTTAATGTAGTGTGAGATATTGTTCGATCACATTTCAACTTTTTTAGGTGTGGAAAAGCTGCAAAAGATGTTAGAAAATTCAATGTACCCTTTAGGGTCCTATTCAAATTAGTTATGGTCACGTAATCTCTGTTTTTTTTTTCCTTGACATATTGTCACGTAATCTCTATCATTTTGTATATATAAGCAACAAAAAACTCAAATTAATTTTTTTATACAAAAAAAATTAAAAAATACTTGCTTCATTTCATCAATAACATGGTTCAATACATGCAGTAATATAATGATAGTGCTGTCAAAAATAAAAAATACATGTAAGAATATAATGAGGGTAATGTGTATATGTTCCTACTTTGATAAGGTGTGAGCAATCATGTTTATATGTTTCTCTTCAATTTAACATGAGATGTTTTTTTCTTATGTATATAAAAGTTTATGGTGTTGGGACATTGCTCTAGTCTTAAGGTAAGGAAAACATTGGTGTTCAAAGAACAATTACAAAAGAATTTACGTTTACCTCCTCTCAAGGGGGGTAGCGGGGCTCAAATACTTAACTATCATATTTAAAGACTGTCGTTTTACCTATGGATTAACCCTTTGAAACTCACATGAGAATTTTCAAAATAAAGATTTAATAAAACTATAATATTTAAAAAAAAAAATAGCTTGAATCTCAAAAAAAGTAAGCAATGAAAAATAAAAACTATCTACCACAAACTTGACATTCAACTCGAAAATAACATTTTTGATATGGTTAAATATATTTTTTATCCTATAAAATTAAAAACTTTAGTTTTTTTTTCCCACAAAAAAAGGTGGCACTTCATCGTCCCTATAAATTTCCTGCACCTAATTTTAGTCCTCGGTAAAACTAAATTTGTTTGTTTAATCTTGACAAAAAAATTAAATTTGTTTAATAATTCTTAATTTTGAAATTTTTGAATGTTCTTCGTGAAGTTTTTAAAGCATTATAATATATTTTTTTACAAATTTTTATATTTATCTATAGTTTTGATCCTCTTACTTTTACTCATTCAAGTAATTGGTCACCTCATTTTAAAATTATCAAGTTTTGGTCTCTCTATCAGTTTTTT